>NW_025106818.1:0-24530 GCF_013123115.1 Colletes gigas
AGATAATCGCTGGAATGCCTTGCAGAGAACCGACGTACCTTCAGCCTCCCTGAAGGGCATCTCTGGTTTTCACCGTGAAAAAAGATACACCGAATAACGTATTGCCAAGACCGAGTGCATCTCCGCTGCTTCGTTCGATCGAGCTATATTTCCATATCTCGTCAAAGCCTAAAAAAAATTGGATGGCATTTGAAAGCCTTGCAGAGAACCGATGTACCTTCAGCCTGCCACCAAAATATTCAAAGTCCCAGCGGCGTATCGCTTCGCCACCGAAATAACTGGTTTGTGACCGTGAAAAAAGATACAAGAACGAAGTCATTACATGCCGAATTCGAATTTCGCAGGTCAAAAAACTGACCACTTGAAAACGCGTTTTATTAGATTTATTATGCGTGGGAATGTCCCACATGTCCTTATTAACTAAAAGTTAAACACACGCCTCACCCTATTTCCCGGCTGGATTAAGGCAGCTTCCTCTTGGAGGATTTCTACCTCCCTCCTCCGCTTCCTCTTACAAGCAGGGGGCGGAGTAGGTGGAGGAGAAGGGGCAGGGGAAGGGTCGTTTGGCAACGCTGATAGTTGCTGTATCAGCCATAGTCGCCTGCGTCTTATAAATAGACGCAGTTCCTCCTTCCTTTTCGGTGTCACCGAGGAGAGGAACACCTCTGCACATAGTGCATTGATGTCCGGCATCCTCAGTGGATCGCCGGCCTCCAACCTCGGTAAAAAAGGTCGCAGCGCTGCAACTAATTTCGCCAGGACCTCTGGCCTGCCTTCAAAAGTGTTCGTAAAGCGCATGGTGGCGTTCGAATGAAGCTGCTAGGCAGGTACTCGGCTTTATATGCGTGGGGGCCGTCCGCGCCACTGACCATGCGCAGTCGACCGTGCGGTCGACCAATAGGAACGCGGCATTCGTTCCGCGCCACCGGCCGCGCATGGTCGGTAGCGAAGCAATACGCCGCTTCCATGCGCTGTATGAACTCAATAGATTCTTACTTTAGATTTTTGCACAAGACATTAGCTTCTGTCTCTGTTATACTAAAAATGCGCACTTATACGTTATAAGAAACAAACATTTAGAACATTGAAATGTTTACAATCATGCTGAAAATAAATGTGACCTACCGTTGGAGAAAATAACAAGTGTGAGAAAATAAACAGCCAGGATAATCATTATACTACTTAAATAGAGCCATCTATTGCTACCACACTATCCCTTTCCAAGTTCAAGTTCGACTGTTGATTTCAAACGGAACCGCACCGCGATACGCAGATACGCAGATGTAAACATCGCCAGGAGCGGCGGTGTTATGTGTGATATTAGGGTGGCTCGTATTTACTCTTGGTAAATTTCTTTTTCAAGATTTTCTTCGGGGCACCCTCCAGAATAGTTCCAAATACCTAATTAAAAAAAATCCGTGTAAAGTTTGAGCTCTCGATCGGATAACGGGAAAGAGTGCCCCTGGGCCCTTAAACATTTAAATCATTATTTAACAGCTCGCGAGGTCGATTTTGTCTAATATCATCCAAGTTATTGATTAAATAAAAAAATATGTCAAACAAAAGTTGTAGATCCGGACAAGGAGCATCTTTTATGTTTCATTACTTTTTCTCATGCGACAAACGGATTTCGAAAAAAGTCCGAAAAAACTAAAAAAAAATATTTTTTCCTCAAATTTTGAAAGTTTAAATGCTTCTGGAACACTTTTTATTTAGGAAGGCGAACAAAAAAAATTGAATTTTCATTTTCGAGGACTATTTTTTAAACATTTGGGGGGGCATATACCGTAATATGCGAAAAAGAAAATTTTTTTACTTATTTTCAGTGTTTGATATGTCATGAATGTTTCCTGAAAATTTGGGACCGAAATTCGCAAAAATAGCAAAGATATACAGAGTGTCCGCGGGAAGAATGAACAGCTGGATATCTCCTAACGTATTGGAGATAAAAAAAATATTTACATGGAATTGCATGGTTCGAGGGAGCAAATTTATTAGCGCCGACGAATTGTTTCTTCGATTATTATTTTAAAAGATACGATGGTCATGATTCGGGTTTTCAAATGAAACTATGTTTTTTTAGGGATCACTTGAGATCAGTATTGATCTGTTTTTACTTAAATTTCTCATTTTTGGATCCCATAGGAGGAGATCCAAATCTGTATCAACACTTCTTTTAATTCTTTGGTCATCGACCCATATTTACATAAAAAAAAGTTACTCATTGTTTCGAACAATCAGGGATTTCCGTGATCGGAAATTTACCACTCTTATTCTGGGTGCTTAATTCGACGGAACGACAAAATGAAAAGTAGATGTTAGATCGCGGGTCGAAACGAGACAGGCCGAATCGTCGATCAGCCGTTACGCGCTAGCGCTCGTCGCTCTCCTCTCGCCCCACTCCCCAAGGAGCCAGAGTTGCTCGGTCCACCCACGGCACTCGCGGGGTCTGGGGGGAGAGGCGCTGAGCCAGCGGCAGCGCACGCGCTGTCGACCACTCGGCGTCATTTATTGGATCTTACACGTTATGTAGGTACATACCTCCTCATCGCCTCGCCGGGGCAATCCTTCGAACGCTGGAGCAATTCTCGTATGTACCATTGCGCGTAATTATCCGTCGAATGTCGACTGAGAACTGATCTCGCTGCATCTCCAGGCTCATGCATGTAAACGTATATCTCGAAAGATGCATAGCTTGCAAAATAGGATGTCTTTGTTCTTCGAAATCTTTTGCTGACCATCTCCATTCTTCCTTGCATGTATCATTGCCTAAGCCGTATCACTTCTCCTTCTTCTTTAAACCGATTATTCGACTACTCCATATCAGTTAACAATGTAGGGGTACCACTTTTGAACGTGTCTCATGCCATTTTGAACCATGTATTTTAACATATTATATAAGTTAATGAAATGAGATGTGTGATGAGGGATGGGGGAGATGCGGTGTGGTGACATTGATCATAGTACCATGTATGTAAATTTTTTTTTTATTGCATATATGTTTATAATGGAAAAAATATATTAATAATCACATACAATGACTGGACACGATGGTATTGCATGGGTGGGGTATGTAATGCCGCTGTTACGCATGTTACACAATTCTCAAAACTGGCCCCTCGAATACGTGCGGCTGTGGCATAGCCTACAGGTGGCTAGGGCATGGGCCCGTGCATATCCCGCCACTAGCATATGCACGGACCCTCGCCGATACTCCGCTGCTTCCTGTGGCGGAAGTGCGTAAAAGCACCCCCCGCAGATTCTGACTCCCTCATCCATGTGTTGGAAACACATTCCTCCTCGCAAGCATGTACACTAGGGTGTATCGAAAAAACTAAAATTGGTTGTAGCGATTGAGCCTAGTGCGGAAAAGTTGTCGGTTTACATTACTAAAACATGTGTAAAATTTTAACTTAATCAGTTAATATCTTCTGTTCTGTCCAGAGGCTCAAAATATCAAAACTTTACCGAAATAATTGAGAAATACCGAACTTTCCATAAGCAACTTATTCCAAAACGATATTTGTGTCAAAACGATTCATAAGGACAAACTGCCGCAAAATATCCATCTCATGTCGTGCCAGCCTCCAAGAATGTAGAAAAGGTTGAGGTTAAGAGAAATTTATAGAGAAAAAAGTTAAAAATTTCCCTACTCACGGCCGAGAAAGTATTCAGTGTTTTTTTTACAACTCTTCGCCCGCTTCTGTTTCATTTAGTGTTGCTAGAAAGAGACTCAGAACTTACCATGTGAAGGTGGTTGCACCTCGAGTTCCACATTACCCAACCAACCACCCATGAAGAACTAAAAAATTATGTCTTAAGTATTTTTATGAAATCTGCTTTTGTATTGAATACTGGGAGTTCAGCTCTTGCCTCCAGTGTGGCTCGAATATAGCCATCTCTTGCAACTTCTTCACATACCTTTGAAGATGCCTCCATGACTAGCTTTACGGTTCGCTCTACTGCCTGAGTGTGAGATGGGAACTTATAGTAGTCCCACTCAATTGGTATAGGACTCGCTAGTGAGCTCTGCAGCTCGTCAGAAGTTACATGAGATAGAACAGGAGGTGCGAAGACCTTGCAAGAAGACCAATCTATCATGTGGACATAGTTTTTTGCCTGAAAATCCAATGGAGGCACACAGAACGTGCGTATAGGGCTAGAATCAACTGCAGTGGCTCTGGCCTCTATAATTTTTCTAACAGCTGTTTTACGAATATCTGCTCTTTCGTCTGCCAGCATACAAAGCAGCAGATTCTCTGGAGCAGCAAAGAACGCATTTCTTGAAATAACACGATCTACGACCACCAAATATTTTTGGGCAAGTATCTCGTCGACGTTATGAAAGAGAAAATGTGTTTCCCGCCATCCTTAATAGACTGCTGAGTTTTAATTCGAAACCAGAAGGGAGCGTAAACTTTTACTACATACTCAACAAGTATCCTCAAACTTGATGAAGGTTTCTTGACTGACATATATAACCTCAGAATTCGATTGGCTGTTGTAAGCCAGCGAGACATATTAAGTGGTCCAGGGTCACGATTTGCGAAATCAGGAGTACAGATGCCTGATTTTAAAGTCTGGACACAAAGAAAGAGGTATTGCTGATCCTTGCTCAGCGTGTCCAGATTAACAATCGGCAAGTCACAGGTATTATTAATTTTTTTAAACGAAACCACTGCACGTTTCTCACAACCAGGCAGCATTTTTCCAACAAGACCAGAGTATGAACTAGGCCCGGTTGTGCAACCATCAACTTTCTGAAACAAGTGTCTGAAAGGAAGTTCATTGAAGTGTAATAAGCAAATTACCCATTGCAAAGCTTTACCGCACATCAATTCAAGCCTCCGAATTACTCCGCCACTGATCCCAGTGTTTACGGCAGTTCCATCTGAACCTACAAGCAGTAGTTCGCTAAGGCCACTCGGAACCTTTGTGTCGACGTGCTCGAATATAGCATTCGCAATGTCATTGGCACCACCAGATTTCGGTGTAACGTGTCCAATATATACTTTGCACCCGGTTCCTTTATTAGACAATAATGGCCTTCGACAATTGTTTTGCGATAATATTTATTATTTCGTTTCTCTTGGAACGATGTCTGGTCACGTCGACCGTCAAAGTATAGGCCCTTCACTTGCATAGTACTCTCTGGCTGTGCTCCGATCTGCAGTTCAGAACGAACCCTTAATCGTTCTCTGGCTATTTTGCTCTTGTCCGTAACAAGCGAACTATCACTCTTAGAAACTAAGCCAATGTCCTGGACAAAACTTGAAGTAATAGCGGCTGTAGCTCTGTGCGAAACTCCAAACCTATCTGCAGCAAGAGCTGTTTTTGTGAGCTTCGCTCGCATTTGAGAACTAGAGACTAACAGTGTATTAGGTCGAAAGTTGTCATCAGAATCAGAATCAGTCACTTCTGTGGACTTCAGAGATTGAACAAGGGAAGAAGCAACGCCTGAAGTAGTGGTCTCAAGGCGATATGAACGTTTGAGGGCATCTGCCTCTCTTCGCTCAGCTCGCTTTTTTAGTTTTTCTGTCTCAATAAGATCAGGACAACCAATAACCATCCGTTTAACACCTCTTTGATCAGAGAGAAAATCTCGTTCTTTTAATGGTACCTTTTGCAGTTTAGGGCAAGAGCAATGTGCAAAGTCTGCACATTTGCAAGAAGCAACATCGAAAAGCTTGCATGCGTGTTCTTTAAATGTATCAATCTTGATCCGTATGTTCACACTTTCATTATACTTTCGATTGTCACTTCTCATGGAAATGTATTTTTTGTGATAAGCGTGTATTTTGGCAATAATACGTTTTTCAGTTACTGCTGGAATAGATGCTTTATCATACAACGCTAGAATCTGTGCCGCAACATTTGCTGCAATATCAGAAAAGGAAGGCTCCTTGTTACCTCCTGACATCTGTCCAAGATATCGCCTCTGATAGGCGCAACATCTGAGAACATCCTCATGTGTTGGAAGATTGTTGCCAAAATCCTTGGGATGTCCGAAAAAAGGACAGTCAAAAGTTTGTCGAAGGGAAAACTTTGAGGGTTTTGACATTTCTTAATGGCTTAAAGTACTCGCTTAAGAAAATCGCTTAAGAAAAAACCCGCCGTTGCCCGGGCTTCTTATATTCATCTACTGCTGTATCCCACCTGCGAGAAGCGCTCGGTCGGGTCGCCACCTGGCGGTAGTGTTGCGTTCAAAGCAATGCAATACGAACTAAATACACAGCGGTACTAGCGTCACACTACTGGCGATAAATTGGATATTTCTCAATTATTTCAGCAAAATTTCGAAATTTGAGCCTCTGGACAGAACAGAAGATACTAACTGATTAAGTTAAAATTTTACACATGTTTTAGTAATGTCAACCGACAACTTTTCCGCACTAGGCTCAATCGCTACAACCACTTTTAGTTTTTTCGATACACCCTAGTGTTCACGCACGTCGCCATTATCCTCCATTCGATGCAGCGTCAATCGTTTTAATAACGTGGCCTTTCGAGCAGGACCTTTCGACTGATAAATGCTTTCTAGCTTTAACCACATCTCGCGGGACGTATTACAGCCCTTTATTTGTTTTAATTCGGTTGGGCTTATTGCTAGAATTATGTCTGATTTCGCTTTCTTGTCGTTATTTATCCATGCTCTTACCGCGTTTTCAGATTCCGTGTTTTCCGCTACCAGCGTCGGTTTTCTGAATTCGCCGTTTACGTAGACCCACGCGTCGTTCTTGACAAGCAATGCTTCCATTTGCATTTTCCAAGTATCAAAATTGTCCTTGTTCAAGGTTTCAATTCGGACGAAGCTCGGCGTACTCATCTTCTCGCTTTCGATGCACCACACGTAATTTTGACGCGCACTCAATAACGATCAATTTTAACTTTTCGACGCGCACTCAAATAACGATCGATTTTAACTCTTATATTTCCGAGCTTTTTTTTTATATTTATTTTTTTATATCCTTCCGTCTGGGCCCATAACCTGTTGGTTATTTAAACGCAGTTAAAGGAATATTTATTAAAAGCTCGATATAATATACGCCATAAATACATAACAGATCGTCGGAGATGCGACATGTAACACAAACGGTTGAATAAACAGTTGTTACCAGGTATTATATCACCTTCATAGATGAGCATTCTAGGTGGTGTGAAGTACGTTTTCTCAGAAATAAAAGCGACGCTCTGGAAGTATTCAAGGAAGTCAAGGCGTCAGCGGAGAATCAAAAGGGGAAGAAAATTAAATTTCTACAATCGGACAACGGAAGAGAGTACATAAACTCCGAGTTCGATCGCTTCTTGAAGACAAACGGTATTCAACGACGTCTTTCTATTGCATACAACCCCGAACAGAATGGCACTGCCGAGCGGAAAAATCGGACACTCATCGAAATGGCGCGATGCTTACTTATTCAGTCAGGGCTGCCACCGTCGTTTTGGGCCGAAGCAGTTTCAACTGCAAACTACATCCGGAATAGATGCCCAACCAGAAGCTTAGATGGTCGGACACCGCACGAACTGTGGATAGGAACAGCTCCTGACGTAAGTTTTTTCCGCGAGTTTGGATCTAAGGTGTTTTGTCTCAACAGATTACCTAGCAAGGGGAAGCTAGACCACCGTGCCAGAAAGGGAATCTTCCTGGGATATGCGTTGAATGCAAAAGGGTATAGAGTGTGGCTCCCTGAAGAAAGGAAAATCGAAATCACGAGGGACGTCAAATTCCTGGAAACCCACACAGCATCGCCGAAATCAGTTTTTGAAGATTTTGTCCAAGAGGAAACTTCTGACCTGAACGAAAGGCGAGCTGAAGGTCTGGACATCGAATTAGTACCTCTAGGGGCAGTAAGGGACGATGTTTCGGCCGTTCGGACAGTTCCTGAAGACACTGGAGAAGATTGTGTGAACGAGATAGGAACGACACCGAAAAGAGGACCCGGAAGACCGACCCTGCTGCGGACCGGAAGAGTGGGAAGACCTCGGAAGTTATTCCACGTCCGTCGAGAAGAAACCCAATACGCAGACACCGAATGCGCCTTGCTAGCAGAGGTACCCATGAGGGAGGCCATTTCAGGCCCGAATGCTGAAGAGTGGCACCGCGCAATAGCGAGCGAAGTCAAATCAATCCTAAAAAACAATACTTGGGATTTGGTAAAACGCCCTGAGGGCCGACAAGTGATCGGATCTCGTTTAGTACTCCGAAACAAGTACAATTCTGATGGTACACTCGAAAGAAGAAAGGCACGAATTGTCGCTAGAGGATTCGCCCAGCGCCCAGGTATTCATTTTAATCAGACGTTCGCACCAGTTGCTCGCTTGAGCTCGATTCGCCTGCTAGTTGCACTGGCTGCGAGCGAGGGGTTGAAGATGAGGCAATTCGATGTTGAGACAGCCTATTTGAATGGAGTGCTGGAAGAAGAAATCTTCATGGAAGTGCCGCTTTTACTGTCCAAAGCGCTCGAATTAATCAGTGATACAGAAGCCAGGGGAAGCGATGTCGAGGTCAAGGCGAGGAACATGCTCAGGGACTTGCAAACCGGGGACAGAGTCTGCAAGTTGAGAAAGTCACTGTATGGTCTTCGCCAAGCTGGAAGAAGCTGGCACAAGAAGCTAGATGATGTGCTGAGAAATTTCGGAGCGAGACCTTCCAAGTCAGATCCTTGTATATACCGATTCGAGCAAGGGGGAGACTCGTTGTACATTGCAGTGTACGTAGATGACATCTTAACGTTCTCCCGAAGAACCGACCTTATAACGAAGTTCAAGCATCATATGAGCAGACAATTCGGTATTAAGGATCTAGGAGAACCAAAGTACTGTCTGGGGATTGAATTCCGGCGAGAATCGAACCAGATAAGTATGTGTCAAGAGGGTTATGTGCTCGAAGTCCTGGAACGTTTTGGGATGAGCGAATCGAAGCCTGTAAGTACACCGTTGGATGTCAACACCAAATTGACAGAAATCGAGGAAGCTCCGAATGAAGAGGAGAAGGCTCTCCCATACCGTGAACTGATCGGATCGCTGATGTACTTGGCCGTTGCAACAAGACCGGATATCGCACATGCTGTGAGCGTCTTGAGTCAGTTCAATGACAAGTATGGAAAATCGCATTGGATGGCGGCGAAGCGGGTACTGCGTTATCTACAAGGGACATCGAACTTGGGCCTTCATTTCGGACCGTCCAAGAAACCGCTTACGGGCTACGTGGACGCAGATTGGGCCAGTTGTACGATTGATCGACGTTCCTATACGGGGCATACTTTTGTTTTAGGTGAAGGAGCCGTCTCATGGGATTCCAAGAAACAGAGGACCGTCGCACTTTCGTCAACCGAGGCCGAATATATGGGATTGGCCGAGGTAGCGAAACAGGCCATATATTTCGGAGCTCTATTGGCCGAGCTCGGGTTCGAAAGACTGGCTGAAATAAGAGTTTATAACGACAACATGGGTGCTCTGAAACTGGCAGAAAACCCGACGTTCCACTCCCGGACCAAACACATCGACGTCAGGCACCATTTCGTACGCGAAGCACTGAAGAACAAGAAATTCGAGATCTCGCATGTTTCAACGGACGACATGGTAGCCGACGTCCTGACGAAGGCGCTGTCTGGTCCGAAGTTCAAGCGGTTCATCGGTTTGCTAGGGTTGAAAAGGATTTCGTCACAGGTGCGAGGTTTGTCCGCACCTCGAGGGGAAGTGTGAGCAATTGGGTGTGTTCACACGACGATGCACGGACATTTTAAGAACGTGTCTTTCGGCGCCTACTTGTACCCATATAGGCATTATCCTCATCTGTTCTTGTTACTGTTGGTAACTACTGTTTATTCAACCGTGTGTGTTACATGTCGCATTTCCGACGATCTGTTATGTATTTATGGCGTATATTATATCGAGCTTTTAATAAATATTCCTTTAACTGCGTTTAAATAACCAACAGAAGAAGGTTCAACCCCGATGGAAAATACTGTTACTATCATTTCAGATTTGGAAACAGATGCCAGCCAGAGAAATGCAAACAACCTTGCAGCTGGAAGATTTCGGGAAACTCGAGCCAGCAGTAGACGAGGCGGCAAAGCCTGCTGCAATCGGCAAGATAGAGCGCCGCAAGTACCGGCTATTTGTGAAGGATAGAAAAGCAGGGTTACGATTCTTGAGTGGCTGGACAGAGGCCATGGAAGCCTCACTTACAGGATGGCACAGGTGTTCTCGGGGCATGGCAGCTTCGGGAGATACCTGTGCCGGATAGGGAAGGAGCCGACGGCGCGTTGCTGCCATTGTGACGCTGAGCAGGACACGGCGGAACATACCCTCGAGGTATGCGCTGCATGGGAGGGTGAACGCCGTGTCCTGATCGGCGTCATCGGGCGGGATGTCTCGCTGCCGGGCATGGTGCGCGCCATGCTCGGCAGCGAGGAGAAGTGGAGGGCCGTGGCCTCCTTCTGCGAAATCGTAATGTTGCAGAAGGAGACCGCGGGAAGGGAGCGCGAGCGTCAGCGGCGTGCTGAGGCTCGCGCTCGTTTGGTGGCGAGAGAGCGTCGCCTGGGTGTCAGGCGACGCGGGCGGCCCCCTCGGCGTGGCGCATGACCCAGGCTGGGAGGGGGGTCCTGATAGGAGCCCCCTCCCGCCAGGCGGCGCAGGGTCGGACCGGATGGGGTGGCAGTGCCTCCTGTCCGGGTCCGGCGCACGGAGCGGCACCCTCGGTGGCCTGGTGCGGCCGTTAGCTGCCGGCCTCCGAGGGGTGGAAACGGGGTCGCGGCGGTTGCGAGTTGGGGCTCGCAGCCGCCTCTAGAACGCGGCCCCGGGACGGATGGCGGCAGGACGATGTGGCCTCGTCCTGCCGCTATGAGACAGGGCGATTACCGGGGGGACCGTTTGTCCCCCCGGGGGTGGGCGCAAAGCGCGGGCACGGGGAGGATACCGGAAGTATACTTCGAGCGATTCCCGGTATCCTCCCAAATCGTGCGGAAGGGTCACCGTGGGGTTTTTAGTGGGTAGGTCCCGCGCCCGTTGTAATGGGCGCGGGGAATCCCACACACCCCTCCCGCCTCTCCCCAAAGAGGTGGGAGGGAGTCTTTCGAAGATTTTCCCCACGAAAGAAAACAATATATTCTTCTATTGTAAACAATATATTCTCATTTAAAACATATATTATTTCTCCAATTTTATTTACCCGTCTTCCACATTCTCTCCTCGCATAAATCTAAGGCTGGACCGTCGATTTAATTTATATTTTATATTTTATATTTTAATCCGTTGGACGCAGCGTGTCGCGAACACGATATTGCATATTCGCGTAGCAACGACTTCGGCGAAAGGCGTGCAAGGAGGGTGTAGATTTCGAAGAACATGAAGAACAAAGACATCCTACTTTGCAAAGCTATGCATCTTTCAAGATAAAGGTTTACGTTCAAGAGGCAGGAGATGCAGCGAGCTCATTTGCATTCGATATGTGGGGCAGGTCTGAGGTATGTACACAATATTATTTTCATACAATTATCGCATCGTAAGTAATATATCATTTCTATATTCTAGAATTCGCAGAGGCTCCAACCGGCTGCCTCGCCACCCTCCTCGCCGCCTCCCTCGCCGCCGCCGCCCCAAAGGCCCTCGCCGCCGCCGGTATGTAATACTTTGTATTGTTTTTTGATTGATTAATGCTTAATGTGTTAATATTATCCCAATGATTGTATGTTCTAGGGCTCACCACAACCGCCACAACAACAACGACCAGTGGGGCCAGAAATGGCCGCACGGTTACGTGGGCCGTGGGTGCCTTTTAGGCGACTGCGGCCCATGCGGCGACCCCGACGGCGTTCTCCACCATCGCCACCATCGCCACCGTGGATAGATGCGCGGCGGCCGCGGCACCGTTCGCCGTCATCGACCCCCCCACACACCCTCACCACGGCTATCGCCATCATGGTCATCATCGGGATCGTCATCGCCATCCCGGTAGGGCAGTGGAGGGGGGGAATTTTTTTAAATTATTTTTTCTATTTATATTCTTCTATCAATATAGTCTCATTTAAAAACATATATTATTTCTCGAATTTTATTTATTTTTCCCGTCTTTCTGGTTTCAACGTTGGAGACCCAATTAGAGAATTGTTATCGTTGCGCGATCGAATTAAAATCAATTCGTGACGCGCATTAATAACCATGCGTTTGTGGTCCTCGCAAAATCCCAGCAAATATTTGAGCGGGACGCAAAAATTGAAATGATTTTTCACTACTAGCTCGTCGTGTCGTTTCAAGCCCCATCCAGCATTCTCCATATTTTTGTCTTCATCGGATGTCAGTGATACATAATTTTTAAGCGTGCTAGTTATTCCAACGTTTCTGTTGCGATCAATCTCCACACCATTCAGCTCATATCGAATCTCATCAAATATGAACGCCATGCAATTATTCCCCAAATCACCGTTGAAGCATCATTTGGCTTATGTATCGTAGTAGGTGTATAAGGGGAGTTCTGAGCCATGGTCCCCAGAGGGTTGGTGCGGGGGAGGGGGGGTGGGGGCGCTGTGGGGGGGGCGGTAATTAGGTCGGTAATTAGTATCAACGGTTGGTAATTAGGTCGGTAATTGGTATCAATGGTTGGTAATTATCAGAAAGAGATATATTGGAAATGGTAGTGGCTTCGGGACGTGTGTTGAATTAAATATGACAATAAATACTTTTAAATTATACTTTATTCTTTATGTAGTAATCGAAGGTATACCTAAGAGAGTATCGACCCGTTCTCTCTGAGATCTTTGCGAGACTGTGACTTCACCCGCAGAAGAAAGGCGAGAGTGAAGCGCAGTTCGCCCTAGCGACGAACTCTTATCTTTCTGTAATAAACACCCATGAGTTCTAAGAACCCATGGCCAAAACTACCGGAAACTCCAGTATATACATCCGTTACTGGAGATGATTTTTGTAACATAACAAGACGGTTAGGAAATCCAACAGTAAGAATAGGTTTGGCAAAGTTTGCAAAATTTTTAAGTTCGTCGACGAACCATGAAACACAATCTGTGTCGCGGCGACATCGATACATCGACAGTGATGTATCATATGAACAATGCATATAATATGCAATGCTGTGTACATTGTGGTGTTGATATGTATGTAATTTATTATCACCCGCTTGGTTGTCCAACGTTTTTGCGATGATGCACTCCAGATCTGCATATACCACGAAAGGGAGCCGCTCCTTCCTATCGTGGTTGCTGAAATTGAGCAGATTGTCGCCTTCGCTGGGCAGCAGAATGGCGCAGTTGTTTATCTGCCCGCAGTCCAGCGAATGCACCTCCAACTTCTCGGTAGATCCGAAGTAGTGCATGCATCTGTAAACCCCCAAAAAAAATTTATTTAATTTCACATATATTTCAACATTTTTTAAACATTTCATAAATTTTTTTTTATACATACCGATCGCAGATGAATTTCTTGGCTTTGTGCCTGCTCAGCTGCATGCCCACCAGCCTGGACAAGTCCTTAATGCATGCAAAGTGCCCTACATCGCCGTGCTCTTGATTCGGCGTGTAAAGCAAGTTTACATGTCTATCCCTCTTCTGGCTGGTGAGGTGCAGCGGGAAGACTGTTGGCCCCTTCTTCATCTTCTCCTCGAAGCTGTAGACATTGACGGAGATGTCGTTCAGCCGTTCAAACTTCCCAATATACCCCAGAGACATTGGGAACTCAATGCCCTGGAGATTTAGGATCGATGTATATTGCGGGTATGAACCTGAACGTTCAGGATATTTTTTGCTGGATGTAGAGCTGCGACAACTGCCCACGCGAAACATGTGTTGTCTGAGGATTGTATGCTTATTGTTGCCCTCTTCAGCATGATTTCTCGCGGCAACTTGAAGTGACACCCCGCGCGGAGTGGATTATACTTATTGACATTGACGGTCAGATTCATGATTCTCGCCAATGCCCATCCGCTGTCGCGTTCCTGGAACTCTTCCAGCGATGCCAGGGTGGGTTCGACGACGCATCGCTGGTACCACTCCTGCAGATCGGATGTGTGGAAGAGTTCACAGTTTCGGGTGTTGATGCTTTTACAAGCATGCTTGTCACCTGCCACAAATTCGCCGTTGAACACCGTGTTCACTTTGAGGTTTCGATGTTTCCTCAAAGTGTCCCGAACATGCTCCAGCACAATGGTCTCTGCATCCTGGAGGAAGTTGCGCGGTTCGATATAATTCGAATTTAGGATGACACCTGTTAATACGCGAGTATCGAACGCAGTGTGTATTTCACGCCACAAAAGTCCCGTACTCGAATGTCCGGCACCTTCACGCGCGAAACGTCTGCGCACCAAATGTTTCAATCCTTCGAGTCGCGCGATTCGAGCAACCAACGATTGTCGAACACCGATCGATAATCGCGGGCGTTTCACGCGGCTGTGTTCTTCCAAAGATTCGATACACTCGTTGCACCGTTCTTCCCACGCGAGGTACTCTTCCTGCGAAATCAATCGTTCGGATTGATCCAACAATTGGCGTTCTACTTGTGCGAATTGTTCCATGATTGTAAATGGAATGTAAATGTAAATGTAAATGTAAATGTAAATGTAATATCCTTTTTTTTCAATGCAACACGTTGTAACTATTTGAGGCCTTGTGCAGTTTAAAGCGTGCTTTTATACCAGCACAGCGATTTGGTATCTCTGCCAAAGAATTTGTACAAATTGATGAACAACGCAGTATTCGGTAAAACTATGGAAAATGTACGAAACCATGTGGATGTAAAACTTGTGACACATTGGGAAGGGCGATATGGCGCGGAGGCAATGATCGCGAAACCGAATTTCCACAGCAGAAGTGTTTTTTCGGAAAATTTAGTAGCTGTTGAATTGCGAAAACTCGAGGTGAAATTCAACAAACCGATATACGTGGGTATGTGCATTCTGGACATATCAAAACTTTGTTTGTATGAATTTCACCACGAGTACATGTCTCCTAAACACGGGCAAAATTGTAAAATTCTATACACCGACACTGACAGTCTTATTTATCACATTCGGTGCGACGATATCTACGAGTCTATGAAGCACAATATCGATAGATTCGACACAAGCGATTATCCTACCGACAATCCATATAATATGCCACGCGTAAATAAGAAGGTTCCGGGGCTGATGAAGGATGAAAATAACGGTGCGATAATGACTGAATTCATAGGTCTTAGAGCGAAAATGTATGCACTTCGCGTAGACGGCAAAAAAGATACGAAGAAGGCGAAAGGCGTCAAGACCAACGTCATAGCCAGAACGATAACTTTCGTCGACTACGCGCAGTGTTTGCGCAAAGAGATCGAAATGGTTCGCAGACAATCATGCATACGGTCTAAATTGCACAAAGTGTACACCATTTCGGAATCCAAAATCGCTCTAAGTCCGTATGACGACAAGCGATATATCGTACCCGATTCGACCGACACTCTGCCCTGGGGACATTATAATATACCGTTGTAAAATAGAAATTATTATTATTGTATTTATTATAAATAGTGGAATTTATTGTATAATATAAAATTGTTTACAAATTGTCCGCAAATGTATAGAAATTAGTATTTATTAACTCATTCATATAAATAGTGGGATTAATGTGTAAAATAAAAGTCGCCACTCATGTATATGTATATGCATCATTGTATTTTATTGAACCATGTATTATTTTACAATACATTATTTTTATTTATCCAAGAATTGTGTGATTTATCAAAGCCCAACCACTTGACATACACCTTATCCCCCTTTCTACGCAACACTTTTTCCACTAGATGCACATCAGGATCTGTGACGCGTTGCAGCTCATGTTCGTAGAATCCTCCGGCAACAGGTTTTCCAAAGGAATCGAGGAGCAGATACGTCGCGGGATTAGTTGCCTGTACTTTGGCTATTTTAAACACCTCCGTTGTCCAATTCGGTGTATAGCCTTTATCGAAGATGGTTTTAAATTTGCTCACGCGCACAAACTCGCCCAATTTGAATCTCGCTGGAGCAGCGATCTTTATGTTGCTGTATACTGTAGCTAGCAGCTTATCGGCGATCGCAGGGGTAACATCGCAAGGACGCATTCCGATGGTTCTATGTTTTCGTGCGTTATACTCTGCAAGTAGACGCGGTAGTGCATCAGCCCATTTATAGGTTCCATTGAGCGTAAACAGTTTCCACATATTGTTCTTCAAAGTTCGATTGAAACGTTCTACGACGGAGGCCTTCATCACCGAATACGTCGAATAATGATTAATGCCATGCTTTGTCATGAGTTTCTGCACATCAACGTTGTAAAATTCTTTTCCTTGATCGGTTTGCAAATTTTTCGGATGTCGATCTCTAAATATCTTTGCAAACGCTTTAGTCACCTCAGCACCACCTTTAGTCTTGAGCGGTACCGCCCATGCATACTTGCTCAGCACATCGATGACCGTGAGTATATAGTGATGACCTCGGTTGAATCGCGAGTATGGACGCATTTCTACAACGTCAGCTTGCCACAGATCATCGTATCCATGCACTATGACGTGTCTCCGCGGGAAATGTCTTCGAGCTGGAGCATGCAATTCCTCAACAAGTTGTCGCTTCTTGAGACTATGGCTTTCATTACTCTCGGATTTCGATATTGGTTGCATGTTTGATCGCAGAGATGTCTTTGACACGAATGATGCGATAATTATCGTGTACATACATTATGTGCTCCCCATCGGCTCGAGGAAATTCTGGTCAAGTTCAACCGTCTCGCATGATTTTCCTTCGCATTGTCGCTGCGGATTCAATGCGCGTGATATCTCTTGAACGCTGTTTTGCAACGTCAACATATCTCTCTGAAACATGACCAGCTTCCTCTCTAATTCTTCATGCTGCTCTCTCAAAAGTTTAATGCTCTTTTCCACATATAGTTTATTAACGGCATCGCTGTCAACTGTCGGCTGAACTACGCGTCGTATTTTGCGTGATTTTGCATCAAAGTCGGCACCTGCCACGCAAAGAGCATTGTCTCGCATATAATTTCGAAGCAAACCGCTCCATTTGTAATAGTCCATTCCAGCTGCTCCGCTCTTCTCGAGCGATACTCCAAATTTATTGATCGGCATCTCAACGCATACAGTGCACATCATCGGTGCGCGGTTTAATTTATAATGAGGCCTACCTCGCGGAGTTCCTCGATAATCGATAGAATTTCATGGCCATGCGAGTTGTTACCCGCCTGACGCGACGCTTCCAACAAACGGAGTCGATCCACCAGCTCGTTGGGATCGTCCCAGTGCACGTAATCGATCTTGTTATCATTTACCGTCATGACATGCGGAACCGGCAGGCCTTTCCCTGCCTTACTGATAGATACACGGGGTAGTAGCGGCGCAATTACATGTTTATACTTGTATCCCTTGTTACCCATTATAGGATTTTGTGCGTTATGGCCACGTCTGTGAGCATTTGTTGTCAGTAGTATACTTTTGTATTTTTGCCTATCAGCATCTGTGTATATGGCGTCGTCGGGAATTCTCTTGAAAATAAGTTCATAAAGACCGGGAGTTCCTCCATATTTTACACCATCTATGATTATATTATCATCCTTGTCCATATCGAAAGCCTTGTCCCCAAGCATCGTTCCACTATTGTCAAAGTATACTCCATACACATGATCCATGATCGTATCCCTATCACCACTTAGGATGGCACGCATGTATTTTTGCCCCAACGGACCGAAATGATTGCGAAATGTTTGTTGCCCCTCGGATGTTTGGAGTTCATGCCTAATAGATGTTGCAAATGACTCATCGGCAGAAGTTTCGTAAACGTCTTCAGATTTGGTTGTGATCGATTGTATATCGGGAAATGTATTTATTAGTGTAGGCGGAACCGGGGAATCGTTTGACATGACATTCGGTTGTTTCCGCTTCGATTGAACTGGTGTGGAGGTTACGAGCGAATTTTCCGATGACGTGTATAATCGTTTTCTATGTCTCTTATGCGATGTGTTCCCTTTCGGTTGGATTTTTGGTTTATGTGTTAATGTTTCTGTTGAAATAATGATCCATTGTCGTCTCCCGATTGTTGTTTTATTTATTTAACATAGGACATTTCTTTCCTTTATAATACCACCGAACATAGACCACTGGCTTACAGAATAGAACTACCGTACGGCGTGCTCCCGTAACAAAAACCCATCGTCGATTTCAACCGTCCATTTTTTTATCGATTATTTCGCGCGTCGTTCGCGCGGCATCTCACACGATGACGATACACACACAAGCTAAATTTACTCTTATTTCATCACGCCTCCTTAAATTTAGCTTTCCTACAGTTCACAATTTTCGACTTAAATTTCTTATATTTTAACACAACTTTAGACTCTTTCTAAATTTTTCGAATTTAATTCGTCCTAACGACTTCGTAAAGATATCTGCTGGATTTTCTTCTGACTCTATTTTAATTACATCAATTACTCCTTTCACGTAATTCTCGTTAACAAAATGATAGTGCGTTTCTATATACTTAGAGTTTTTCGTTAAGTTTCCATATCTACTTATACTTATTGCACCAACATTATCCTCATAGATTCGGATCGGATCTTTAAATTCAATTCTAAATTCTCTCAATAAATCTCTAATTAATTTGATCTCACTCACACATACAGACAACGCTACACATTCTGCTTCTGTTGACGACTTCGTTACAATATTTTGTTTTTTTGATTTCCAGAATATAGTATTACCATACATTCTTATAACATATCCTGTCGTAGATTTTCTATCAGTAATATCTCCTGCCCAATCGGCATCCACACAACATTCTAATACATCAGAATTTACATTTCGTTCAAAGGGTATAGCCGAATAAGGGGGTCAAATGTGCCCCCAAACCGAATGGAACGAGCCACGGGTCATTCGATAGCAAAAAAAAATAACCCCTGTGTGCAAATTTTTAACTTGAAATCTCGACCGTGGGGGTAGTAATGGGGTGAAAATGAAAATCATGTTTTTGAATTATTTCTCTTGACCTATTGAGTAAAAAAATGTAAAAAAATTCAGAGACATTTCGGGTACCGGGGCACATACTTTGGGAGATTTTCAGATTTTTTGATTGAAGAACCAGGTAGTGAAAAATAAAAAACAGTAAAAAATGCCGAAAAATGCCGATTACATATTGAAGGAGGCCCGGAACTACTTTTATACTTTTACAGTAAACAGGTATTACTATTACTATTACTCTCAATTTTTTTCAGATTTTTCATTTCGGTGCGCCGCAGTGAAAAAAAATAAAAACCGAGTTTTTCCTCGTTTTCTGCGTATTAGAGTAACTTACACGTTGAATTTTTATGCATCCTTCAATATATAAGTGTTTTGTAGACTGTTTAATGTTTCTACACTAAGCAGAATTACATAACAATTGAAACAAATAAAATAAAGCCAACCGTTAAGCGCAATATATCCTAGAAAATCAACGATATTTTCAACGGCGTCGATAGCGCAACGTTAGAGTGTCCGACTGCTGAACCGCTGGAAGTTTTTTTACCGTAGGTTCGAGTCTCTCTTCTGGACTTAGTATTTTTTTTTCTTCATTATTTTTTTTTCAAATTCTAACTATATAACAATGCTTTATATTTATTTATAAATGTTCTGATAGCATTTTACAAATATTTTAACCTGAAATATGTATAAATATAGTGTTCAAATCACATATTCAAAGTCTTGGTGTAACCGCTGGCAGTTTGTCAACACGGTTTGACATTAGTGTCGTTCCGCGACCACGCCTGAGTCTCGCCGGATTGTTTTTCTTACCCGGCCGGCGAATACGAAATTTTAACTGCTCGCCTCGCTCACAGTCTGTCTGGAAGTGCGAGTCGATTCACACCAAACAATTTCATAAACCGGGAGCTCGTCAGGCTCCTCCCGAAGAGGAAGCGAAGGGAGAAAAAATAAAGTACGTTACATAAAATTGATATCCGAACTATCCTCAGTTCAGTGGGCCAGTTTTTTATCCTTCCATCGAATCGGTGTGCTAAACATAGGCCGAGACGAAACAAAGTGGTCCTTCGAGCCGGATAACCGCTGTGACTGTGTCTGCAAAAGTTCGGTTGTGCTCGCGTACGGAGTTCGGTGTGAGCCATATTAAAATTAAGACTATTGGTTTCTGCCGTGACCTTCTTGACTCGCTCCCCGCTCTACAGTTGGACGGAGACCTGTTAGGACCGTTACAATCCGCTCCCTTCGCGCTGTTTCGTTAAAACTCAAGTTTCAAAAGTGTGACTTTATCCTCTCCACGCCTACCCGCGTGTGTGATTCTAGCGAGGTCATCGCTGAACATTGTTTGATTCTTTGAGGCTAATTACTCGACTCGCGCTCATTTCGAACTATAATCATGGCCGAAAGAGCAGAAGGCCTTTTTATACAGCAAGTCACCACGATTGCCGCGATACGACGAGTGATCGTGAATTATAAGAAACTCCCGAAGGCTCAAGTTTCGTTGGCCAGAGCCAAAAATCGAAAGGAGAATTTGGAGAAACTATGGGACGAATGCCGTGCAACCCACCAGTTGATACTCCAGTCCACCAAAGCGGAGGACCATAAGGGCATCTCCTACTTCAAGGACAACACTTTTCTCGACGCGGAGGACGCCTACTTCGACGCTTCGGACTTCCTCAGCGACGCCATCGCCCAGCTGGACGTCGGTAGTAAAACCCAGTCTGATCAAAGTAACGTTTCTATTTGTCACGATTCTGTTGCCTCCGCATCATCGCAATTACCGCGCCTTTCGCTTCCGAAGTTTTCCGGAGACTTCAATCAATGGGGAAACTTCCGTGGTTTATTCGAATCGCTCGTCGACTCAAACAAGTCGCTCACGAACATTCAAAAACTACATTATTTGAAAACTAATGTAACCGGTGACGCGGCACTCTTAATAGATAATATAAACATGTCCGACGAAAGTTACGAAGCTGCGTGGAAATTGCTCGTCGACGAATACGAAGATGAGACCGCTCTCATTAATTCGCACATTCATAAATTTATTAGTTTGCCGTCGATGAAGACCGAGCTTGCGACAGAGCTCAAGCGTTTGCGAGATACAGTCACTTCCTCCCTTACCGCGTTAAAAAACCTTAACCGCGCCGTCGATTCGTGGGACGATCTTTTAGTATATTTGATTGCGCAAAAATTTTCGAAACGCACCCGCGACGAATGGAATTTGCATCGTGGCAGTTCTAAGAAATATCCCACATATAAGGAAATTAACGAGTTCATGACTCTTCGCATACGCGGTCTCACCGACTATCTCGCCGCCAGCGACAGCCCGTCGTACAAAAACAAAGTCGTTTTCGACGCTTCTAGGAATCGATCAAGCGTCAATAACGTCTCGGTTGTTAAATGTGTTGACTGTTCCGGTGATCATATGCTCTTTAAATGCGAACGATTTAAAGCTAAGTCCCTGGATCAGCGAGTTTCATTTGTAAAGCAAAATAGACTTTGTTTTAATTGCTTACGTTTCGGTCACCTTACTTCCGAATGCAAAAGTACGAACCGATGCTTTCTGTGTAAGCGAACTCATCACTCGCTTTTGCATCGAGTCGCTACCTCTCTCAACAAGACGACTAGCAACGTATCGGTAAATGATTCCGTCGACAAAGCCAATGCATCCGACGCTACAAACAAAGAGTTTCCGGCGTCAGTGCAGACCGTCTCCTCGTCCAAATTCACCTCTCCGAATACGCTATTGGCTACCGCGTGGATAGTACTCCGTACCGCTGAAGGTCGTGCCTTCAAACTCCGCGCGTTGCTAGATCAAGGATCTTCCTTTAGCTTCATTTCCGAGTCGGTCTGTCAGTTAATGCGTACGAAAAGACATCGGGCGAGGCTTCAGATTCAATGCTTCGGGGAACAATATAGTGGAGTAGCAAAATCACGCGTACTCGTACAGTTAGAATCTTGCCATAATTCTAAAATATCCTTTCCGCTGTCCGCGCACGTTTATCAACGCATAACTTCTTACGCTGGCTCAAGAGCGCGCCTTGACTTACAATCTTGGCCGCATCTACGCGATTTGCCGTTAGCAGATCCCAACCCGTTAAGTGGCCACCCGATTCACGTCTTAATCGGTGCTGATCTATACGGATCGCTTTTACTGAACGACCTTCGCCAAGGTCCAGTCGGTACTCCCACTGCTCAGCTCACTGCCCTAGGATGGATTATTTCCGGACCAACTGGGCCACGTGACTCCCGTCAGGAATCTCCCTCTCTTGTCAATTGCGTATCTGCAGAAGAGTTAGATTATTCTTTGCGTCGTTTTTGGGAACTCGAGGAAGTCCCTTCAAGACCCTCGCTTTCCGAAGAAGACGAAAAATGTGAGCGTTTCTTTCACGATACTCATACTCGATCACCTCAAGGACGATATATCGTACGGCTCCCATTTAAGAGTACACCTCCATTCGATCTCGAAGGATCGCGGGAAGTTGCTTCCCGTTTTTACGCCAAATTGGAGCAGCGGTTGCTCAAACAACCGGATCTCGAGTCTCAGTATCACGATTTTTTATCGGAATACCTTTCCATGGGTCACATGGAACAAATTGAAGAACAAGCCTCGAACATCTCATCAATATACTACATTCCTCATCACCCTGTAGTGCGACCGTCCAGTAGCACAACTAAGCTTAGAGTCGTATTCAACGCGTCCGCTAAAGCTAATTCCGGACAGTCGTTAAACGACTACCTCCTGATAGGTCCAAAACTGCAGCGAGATTTAGCAGCTATTATTCTACGCTGGCGGTTATTTCGTTACGTATACACTGCCGACATCGCAAAGATGTTCAGACAAATCCTAATCAATCCAGCGGATGCCGACTATCAGAGGATATTATGGCGACCGTGCAGAGACCAGCCTATTCTTTCGTACCGATTACTTACCGTGACGTACGGTCTCGCTTCCGCGCCATATCTTGCTATTAAAGTCTTAGATCAATTAGCTCTCGACGAAGGCTCCAACCTTCCCGCCGCTACTCCTGTTGTGCAAGATTCAATTTATGTCGATGACGCTATTTTTGGTGCGGACGATATTCATACTCTCCGCGAAATTCGTAGACAATTAATCGAACTCCTGAGTCGAGGGGGTTTTCAACTTCGCAAGTGGGCCGCCAACGCGGCTGAACTGTTAGAAAACATTCCTCCTTCCGACCGTGAATCAACTTCCGATCATCCGCTCGGTGAGGACGAGTCTCAGAAAGTTCTCGGTGTCACATGGAACCCTTCCGAAGATACTTTCCGATTTCGCATCGACTTTTGTTTACCCGCGAAAGGTACTAAAAGAAATATACTCTCGATCGTTTCAAAGATATTCGATCCATTAGGATGGGCCTCCCCCGTGATTATTGTGGCAAAATTAATGCTACAAGAGCTTTGGCTCCTAAATAAAGATTGGGACGACGAAATTCCTGCCGACCTTTGTAAAAAATGGCACGAGTATTGCGAACATTTATCACAATTAAGGGAAGTGAGAATACCTCGCTGGACCGGCGTGCGAAACAATAATGTCGCGATAGAATTACACGGATTTGCCGATGCGTCACATCGAGCCTATGCTGCCGTGGTTTATTTAAGAGTCCTTCACTCTCTATCCGAAGCTCAAGTTGCATTACTGACGGCAAAAAGTAAAGTAGCTCCGCTCAAAACCATAAGCATTCCGCGCTTGGAATTAAACGCGGTCGTATTGTTAACGCGCCTGCTCGAGTGGACTTTGTCCTCCTTAAAGTTTCAATCCCCCCGCGTCTACGGATGGACCGATTCTACGGTAGTTCTGGCTTGGCTAAAACAACATCCGTCTACGTGGAATACCTTCGTCGCCAATCGCGTGTCCGACGTTCAGACTCGTCTTCCGCAAATGACGTGGAAACATGTAAGATCTCAAGATAATCCGGCTGATTGCGCGTCACGCGGCATCTGCGCTTCCGAACTTGCAGCTCATAAGCTGTGGTGGTCCGGACCGGACTGGTTGTCTCGTCCGTCCGTGTTTTGGCCGGACCATAACCCTTCGAATTCAATCGGACAAAACACGCGAGAGACCGCGTTATCTGAATCTCGCAAATCATACGTTCACCACGCGTCTCCGCTTGTAGAATGGGACCTTCCTTCTCAATACTCGAGCTGGACTCGACTCCGTCGAGTTACAGCGTACATATTACGATTTACTCAAAGAACGCGTAAAAAACTAGTTCCGCTATCCCCGTATTCACGGTTGTTGACTGTCGACGAAATACGCGCCGCCTCTCTCTTTTGGATGTCCTATGTCCAAAAGAATCACTTTAACGCCGAACTTAAATTGCTAAAGAGCAAGATGCCGCTTCCAAAATCTAGCCCGCTCATTTCATTACACCCAGTCATCGGGAAAGACTCATTAATTCGGCTTGGCGGGCGGCTCGAGCACTCAGCTCTGAGCTACGACGAAAAACACCCCATCGTATTGCCGAAGCATCGCGTGTCCGAACTTCTAATCGACCATGTGCACAAGCGCACTCTTCACGGAGGCATCCATTGACTCT
>NW_025106819.1:0-24188 GCF_013123115.1 Colletes gigas
TGGAGGGCCGTGGCCTCCTTCTGCGAAATCGTAATGTTGCAGAAGGAGACCGCGGGAAGGGAGCGCGAGCGTCAGCGGCGCGCTGAGGCTCGCGCTCGTTTGGTGGCGAGAGAGCGTCGCCTGGGTGTCAGGCGACGCGGGCGGCCCCCTCGGCGTGGCGCATGACCCAGGCTGGGAGGGGGGTCCTGATAGGAGCCCCCTCCCGCCAGGCGGCGCAGGGTCGGACCGGATGGGGTGGCATTGCCTCCTGTCCGGGTCCGGCGCACGGAGCGGCACCCTCGGTGGCCTGGTGCGGCCGTTAGCTGCCGGCCTCCGAGGGGTAGAAACGGGGTCGCGGCGGTTGCGAGTTGGGGCTCGCAGCCGCCTCTAGACGCGGCCCCGGGACGGATGGCGGCAGGACGATGTGGCCTCGTCCTGCCGCTATGAGACAGGGCGATTACCGGGGGGACCGTTTGTCCTCCCGCGGATGGGCGCAAAGCGCGGGCACGGGGAGGATACCGGAAGTATGCTTCGAGCGATTCTCGGTATCCTCCCAAATCGTGCGGAAGGGTCACCGTGGGGTTTTTAGTGGGTAGGTCCCGCGCCCGTTATAATGGGCGCGGGGAATCCCACACACCCCTCCCGCCTCTCCCCAAAGAGGTGGGAGGGAGTCTTTCGAAGATTTTCCCCCACGACAAAAGAAAAGCAAGGAAAGGATGTATTTAACCAGCTATTTAAAGACATTGCAGAAATTTCATTTGATTCTACAGAAAACCAAAATATACCAGACCTAGATGATAATGAAATTTAATAATAAAAAAAAGTTAATCCAACGTACTGCATACAATAGTAATTTATTATATTCTCTACCCGTAAACACTGTTTGGGGGGGGCAACATTTTTTGCTCTTGCTGCATACACTGTCTACCTACAAGTACTGTCTGAGTTGGTCTGGGTTATATAGGGAGATTGTTGCGGCACATACTGTCTACCTGACCGACTCATGCAAAGTCTATCCGTAACAAAATGATTTTTATGCATACGCATTCTACAAATTCCCGTTCGGCAATGTAGCATTATCAAATTAGATCCATCATTTATATTTGTAACATGAACATAGCAACGATAGTCACTTGTCTCTATCTGTGAACCTGTCAAAAAATGTACCTAACCTTACTTTTTTACTGTAACTTTACGACAAGTTTATAAAAAAATAACGAATATCCGCAGATAATGAAATGCATATTAATAATGTATTGAATTAGACGAATCGAATGACGTATAACTCACCCCGATCGGTGAACGGGCCGTTTGCTAGGAATGTTCCCAGGGATCTAACTAAGCCCAACAACGATCCAAAAATGGCATCTGAAGAAAACCAGGCAACTACGGCAAACCCACGTACTTATGCATCAGCAATTATGAACAATGTCTTTCCAAAAAAGGAACAAGCCGTTGTAATTGATTCGATTGAAGGAATTCCTATCAAAGAGTACGGTGTAACGATTAGCAAATTAATAGGATCAAACTCTGTTCGATTTATATCCAAAATCTCTAATAACAGAGTGCGTATGTATCTCGACTCCAAAAAAACGGTAATTGACCTCACAAATAAACACCAGAGTATTGAGATTAACAACACCAAGATAGATATAAGACCATTAATTTTGCCCTCGCAAAGAATCATCTTATCAAATGTGTCTCCTACTATACCACATGAAAATATAGAGAATACATTAAAGAAATACAATATAAGAACTACATCCAAAATGTCCTTTCTCAGAGCGGGCTTACAAGACCCAGGTTTCTCTCGTATACTGAGTTTCAGACGCCAAATCTATATTAACCCACACGACGTTCCGCATCTGCCAGAATCATTTATTATTCCTCATGACGAAACTCAATATAGAATTTAAAATGAAACTAAAAATGAAATGGGAAGAGGAATGGATATGTAAAGCTCCTTCTCATATTAAAAGATTTACTGTGAGTTTTTTTGATCACTCTACCGAAGAAAGGAAATTAATGACACTGTGACCGTTCCCCCGGGTGACGGTCCGTTTCGGATCGGGGGACGCGGAGGAAGGTGGTGGCCGACTCAGTCGGCTGCCCAAGGTTCGGTGCGTTGAGTGACGGAGGCGGTTTCGGTGATGTAGACGTTTATTCGCTTAATCATATACAAGGCGGACAGTGTCTGCCACAAACAGCGGACGCAGCTTAAGACTAACGGTGGACGCGGACAATGTTTTTAAGACGAACGCGGACAATGTTTAACGGCGGATGCTGGACGCGGACAATGTTCGAGACGGACGCGGACAATGGCTAAGACGGACGGTCGGCACGGACAATGTTTAACGGCGGACGCGGACAATGTTAAAGACTAACGGTTCTTATCATCTACGGTTTAGCGGTCGGTTCGCTCGGTGGTAACGGCGGGAGCGGTCGGTCGCTCGGCGGTCGCGGTGAGCGTTCGGCGGTTGCGGAGAGCGGTCGGTCGCTCGGTAGAGGGGGAGGGAGAGACAATACCCTACCGTCGCTTACCACAAGGCGGGCGACGGTGGCAGGGCCCGGGAAGGAAGACTAGGATCGGATTGTCGGTCACTATGGTAACCACTGACGGGCGGTGGGTCGTCGGAAACGGCTGAGGGGGGT
The DNA here is from genome assembly GCF_013123115.1 of Colletes gigas. Lineage (NCBI taxonomy): Eukaryota > Metazoa > Arthropoda > Insecta > Hymenoptera > Colletidae > Colletes > Colletes gigas. The sequence goes on from NW_025106819.1 coordinate 2,632, forward strand.
GAATCGGGTAGGAGTACCGTAGGCCGATGAGATGAAGACGAGGCAAAAGTATGCGGGTACGATTGGTCACTGTCGCTAAGCCACACCTCATGCACACGCATTCTAGATCGTCGCGCGCTATTAGCCGACGCGGTCACACACACTAATCGTGTCGCCTGACAAAGACGCTTGGAGACAAAGTGAGATGAGACGACGTCTGCGTTGCGGTGGATTTTAAACCATGGGCGTAGGCTCGGATTATAGCGTTCTATCTACAAAGCAAATAAAAATATCATTATGTTTCTTAATACACTTATTTACAATTACTTATACATAAATATCAGGGTGTTACTTACTTATTACGTATCTTCTGAAAGACTGCTTCCACTTGTGCTTTCTGCTTCAGAATTGCTATCTGCGATTGTCAAATCTGCCATCATGTCATCTATTAAGTTATCCTTCTCCCAATACTGTTTCTCCAGCTTCTCGACGTGTTCGCAGCAATTTTTCCAATTTTCGGCTGTTATAGAAGTTAGAGCATCATCTGTTAGTTCAGATAATTCGGCACTGGATAATGTAGAGGGATTATTTTCCCTTATTTTACGTTTTACTTGTGCCCAAATCAGCTCAATAGGGTTGAGCTCACACATATAGGGCGGCAATTTTAATATTATATGCCCATTTGCTTTCAAAATTTCATCAATTTTGTATGTTTTTTCTTTCGATTTATTTTGTTCGATTAATTCATGTAATTCATACCGTCGCATGCTTTCAGCGAACGGAATATTATTTTTAGTTAGCCATTCGATCATTTTCGGCTTTGTTGCATATTTGGAAGGAGGCTTGTTTATTTGCACCGAGTGATAAGGTGCATTATCCATTACAATAATGGTTTCTTCGGGAATGTTCGGTATTAATTTTTCTTGAATCCATCTGTTAACAATTTTTGTATTAAGAACAAGTGTGAAACGTGAGTAGGATAACTTACCAAATATCTAATTAACTAAGAAATTAAAGTTAATTAAAGACACATGTCATTCAATTTCATGTTAATTTATACATACCTTTGAAAATTTTCCCCATTCATTTGTCCGTGAAAATCTCCCGTTTCACACCGGGCTTTAAATACTAATTTCGCACCATTAACAAAGCCTGCCTTCCCTCCAGCATGTACAATTATAAGACGATGTGATGCACTGGTGTTTTTCGCAATGCCAATTATGTCCTCACTTTGCCAACACTTTCCGAAAGATAGGGTATTGTCCACCCAAGTTTCATCAATATAAATTATGTTTTTCTTCTGATTGCGGTAGTATTGAAGAGCTTTTAAATATTTACCTCTCCAGGCAACAATTTGGGGCCGTTCTATTAGGACTTTCCTAATACTGATGCTTTTCTTCCATTTAAAGCCCATACTTTTTAACAATTGCCGAAGTGTATCTAATTTCCAAGGAAACTCAATTTGTTGTCTAATTGCGGCTAATAGTTTTGGGCCACTGGGCACAATTTTCTTCTCGACGTAAAAATCGTAAATTATGTTTCTTATGACACTCCTATCTTCTTCCGAACAATGAAACTTCTTCTCAATACTTCTCGGACGTTTTTTCCCCAGGAGATGAAAGATGTTCATCTTCTGTGGACTTGGAATCTTCCTTCCGGATCCTCGTCACCGTTGATACGGAAACACCGGTATAGTCCGCAATACGCGCATTGGCTTGCTTTCACGGCATGCAGATATTGCCCTTTATTTGCTTCTTCGTCACACTTTCGGATTACATGCCGAATAATGTTTCGGGCCTCACTATGGACGGTTTGGCCCCTCTTTCGAGATTCCATTTCGTTTATTAAATATTTAATTTAATAAAAAGTAAAACTATAAAACTAATATTGAATAAATAAAAATGTAAAAAATGCAAAAAGTAAAAAAGGATAAATATGTATAAAGACAAAAAGTAAAAACGATAAATATGTAAAAAATGCAAAAAGTAAAAATGGATAAATATATATAAATGCAAAAAGTAGAAAAAATAAATACGTATAAATGTAAAAAACGAAATATATAAAAAATTAACTAAAATTAAAAACACGATAATAAACTAAACTAAACTAAACTAAATTGTAAAAAACACTACACTACTATAATAGAAAAAAAGAATTTAAATTAAATAATTAAAAAACGCTTTGGATAGACTCAATACGCACTGGCAGACTACTCTGGAGAAACTGTTGGTCGTTGGAAAAAGCGTTGGAAAAGCAACGTTTTTCCCACTCTTTGCTCGAATCCAGTGTAGAGAAATTATTGCCATGTGGTAAAATGAGAAATGCAGAATAGTTGACCTGCTCATAGGGTTATTTGGGGTGTACAAGCAGGCAAAACTTCTGCCGCTTGCAGCACTTTCCAACATTAGAAAACTTCCTGTGCCTTCAACGGTTCCTTGTCACTATAAACTTTCCAAGCCTACGGTCACTTTTTCGAAATTCAATAGAGACGCGACCTTTAAGACTTAAGCACTCCTTGTTGCCTATCATCCTCTCAAGACAGCCCACATGTTTCCACTTCAAGACTCTCTTCCCTTTTCAAATTTTAAATTCTACATCTTTGCAATACATTGGAAAACAATTTGCGGATAATTTGAAATCGTTGTAATAAGACTCTAAGTTTAGTCTATTAAGAACATTTAATTTCGTTATATACAGGGTGTACGACCACCCCTGGGAAAAATTTTAATGGGGAATTCTAGAGGCCAAAATAACACGAAAATCAAGAATATTAATTTCTCGATTGTAGCTTCGTTAAAAAGTTATTAACAATTAAATTCAAAAGTTTCCAATCGTTCTGGAAAAATTATTTTCGATTGCGGGCATCAATTACAATCATTTTTGGTGAATAGACATACCCCCGAAATCTTGCGCATTTTCGAGAGAAAAATTCAGTGCGGGCAGAATTTTAAATGTTAATAACTTTTTAACGAAGCATCCATCAACAAATTGGTATTCTTGATTTTCGTCTTATTTTGGCCTCTAAAATCCCGTATTAAAATTTTTCCCAGGAATAGCCGAACACCCCGTATATGTAAGGAAAAATAATTGACTTTTATTAACAATACAGCACAGTTTCCGTATTCACGTTTTCATTCATGAAAAGTTATGCACGAATAATAGTACTATCTCCCTCGAAAATACGGAATTGCTACGCCTATGTAAGAGTGTGCCGCTGAAGTCGAATGGTGTGGGCTACGCGAGGATCAAACGTGGGGACAAGGCGGTGCGTGCGAAGTGCTCCCTCTGCCCCTGTGCCGTCCCGCTCGTCTTCTTCTCATCGGTCTACGGTACAATGCCCTACTGCCGCTTACCACAAGGCGGGCGACGAGGTAGGGCCCCGGTAGGAAGGTAGGAGCGGACTGTCGGTCGCTATGGCGACCATTGACGGATGGGCTAGGTCAGAGCAAAAGCCGTGGCGGGAGCGGGCTGAAGCAATACCCTACCGACGCTTACCACAAGGCGGGCGTCTTGGCAGGGCCCGGGTAGGAATACTAGGAGCGGACGGTCGGTTACTAGGGTAACCACTGACGGAGGTATGGCGGTTCGGTCACGAGAGTGCCCCTCGCACACTCGTGCTTTCAAAACGGCGGACTCGTACAGATTGGAGCGTATATTGTATTGCAGCAATCTCTCACCACTAGAGTAGGCTTCGGTGAGCTCGGCACGAGTCCGACGTCTCCGGCCGATAGCCCGGTTCTTATAATCCGCGGATGCGGTATTCGGTTGCGCGAATTCGCGGCCGCCTAGCGGCCGCGAGACTAATTAGCGCCTCGCGAGATCGGTTGCGCGAAGGCGCGGACGCCTGGCGGCCGGGCGCGGTACTATCGGCCGCGGAGACATAGCGCGACGACGCTCGGTCAGCGCCTTGGAGGGGATATCGGCGTTACAACACCAAGAAGGGAACAAGTGATATTTACGCGCATAAGGATTGGACATTCTAGAATGACTCGCTCTTACTTATTGTCACGAGACCCTGCACCTATATGTGATAAGTGCTCTGAGAGAATGACGATTGAACACCTCGTGATAAACTGCTCCAAATACAACAGGACTCGTATACTACATAGTTTGGAACCTGAGCTCGAAGACAACCTCGTCGGTCATAAAATGCGGTGCGTACTCTCATTTCTTAGAGAAACTGGACTTTTTAATAAGTTATTATAAGTATTATTAATTGTGCCGATGTCGCTAATCGCGATTACATATAATTTACCTCATTCCTTCATTTACAATTCATACAGTCTTTTTTACACTCTTTTTTCGGTCCAGTTTATTATTGTTTTGAATGGGGAAAAAAATTTATTTAGTTATGAAAGAATGTTTGCCTCTGCTAGTTTCTTAATTATATTATGTCCTTTTGTAAACTTCCAATTTTGTTCTCTCAAGCTTTTGACAATTATTTTAAACCTACGTTTCCCAATTTTTTTTTATCCCTTATAGTCCACCACGTTCAGAAACAATGGAAATAAAAAGATTAATTCGATACAATTTTCTAATTATTTTTTAAATATGTAAAATTACTCTACGTTGGGAAACACTGTTCTATACTTTGATATCGAAACGTTAATATACTTTTGCTTCCGAGGCTGTGTTTTCAAACATTCTTCTTAATAATTATATTAGTTTCTTTTTATCGTTATCCTTAGTATTCTTCTAGTTTGCTATTAGTTACAATTTTATACCAAATGCACCCAATAAAGTGTTGCGATGTTTTCTCAGAATCCAAAAAAGATATCGACTTGTTCTTTTTTTGCATTAATTGATCTGAAGGTGTCAATTTTTTAATTCTTAACACATTTTTGGAGAAACAACTGTTGGAGGGTGGGGCTTTTCACATTTTTAAAAACAAAATGTGGTATTTATTTTGTATTACTACGATGACTCTCATCAAACTGAGTAACTTGAATATTCTGCATATTTAAAGAGTTGTAGCGAATAATTGAAATTAATGTTTCAAATATGACATTTCAACTTTGTTTATATCTAGGTTTTTGGGAATGTGAAACGATTTCCTCGAACATTTTGTGAAAAATGGTGCCGCTGTTTACATTTTTCAATGAGGCGAACAGACTGTTTCAGTATTTGCTGGACTTCATTGCGAATGTGACTTTTAAAATACCTAACATTAGTGAAAGTGTCAATAGACATCAGATTTAGGCGAATGCTGTGTCAATTATCGAGGAGCTGCTGCAGTATTCATTGAACGTTTTTGCCTAATCACACATGACACCTCTGCATGTAGAAAAGCGTGCAAGGTTCACGTATTAATAAAATGCATTGCGGTACGAATTGTGTAACAAATGATGACAATGCTGTTGCGATTCTCGCAGCAATAAATGCTATTTCACATATGAGAATTCAAGGATATTAGTCAGACTCAAGGATATTAAGGGGAACAATAAATATTATCCTAATCATCTGGAAATGATTATCAGTATCCAATTTATAATCGACTTTATACATATATTTCATATCTGATCTTTTTTTTATTATTCAGTAATTCTTTTTGGGTTTATTATTATTATTTATGGGTTTATCGACTATATAATTCATATACAATGAATTTTATATATATATAGATTAATAAATGTTTATATTGAATATAAATATATACTAATACTAATACTTTCCATTTTAAAACATGTGGAAGGTCTAGGTTAGGTCTGGATTAGGTTTAGTAATAAAAACAAAAAGAAAAATGTGAAGTTCCTTATTAGATTCTGAAAAGAAACAGCTTGTAACCTATACAGGGTGACCAACCAAGCTGACTTTAGAAGCATTAGGAAGAAAAAGAAGCCAATGTTATCGAAGAAAAATATTAAACTTCGTTTGGAATTTGCCAAAAAGTATCAAACCTGGACAACTACTGATTGGGAACGGGTTGTTTGGTCAGACGAGACCAAAATTAACAGAATTTGTTCAGATGGCATGTCTTGGTGCTGGATTTATAAAAATGAAAGGCTTAAACCATGCATGTAAAGCAAACGCTAAAGCATGGCTGCAGATCACTAATGTTTTGGGGGTGCCTAACAGCATTTGGTGTTGGATCACTGCACCAAATTAATAGCATCATGAATCAGTATATGTACAAAGATATTTTACAAGATCATCTCATAGATGCTGTTGAAAATATGCCATTCGAAGAAGAAAATGTAATTTTCATGCTTGATCAAGAAGCACACTGCTAAAAGTGTGAAAAATTGGCTCGATACTAAAAAATTTTCTGTTATGGATTGGCCTGCACAGAGCCCTGATCTCAACCCCATAGAGAATCTATGGGGGTTACTGAAAAGACGACTACGGAATTCATATCACTCCCAACCAACTTCAACCACGAATTTGCATAACAGAATTCAAGAACAGTGGGAACAAATATCTCCAGATTATTGTAAAAAGTTTGTTTAAATATCGAGTAAAATGCGAAATTTAATTTAAATCCGAAACAATTCGTTACCCGGTTTGTTTTCGGTTACGCGACCGACCAGGAAGATTCTAGGTCGACGCGTCCGCTATTCAAAATATTAGAGGACAGAAAAACACGGTTCTCGAGGTTTTCTGTAAAGTCACGCGAACGATTAATTAACGCTCGATTTTGAAACAAGCGGTTTAAACGCCCGAGTTTAGAGAAGGTACGAAAACTCTATAATAGACAGAGACGGGCGAGAGACACGGCGACATCGCCGCGTGACGGAAGACTCTCCCCCCTCACGCGCTCACTTTTGGCAGCTCGTGCTCGTCCGTCACTCGCTATCAAACCACTGCCACGAGCACTTCGGTATACGAACACGCTCAGCAGTTGCATAAAGGAATAATTCGAGCAATCCGACCCGAGTCGAGTTCTTCGACTACCCTCGGAGTTCCAAAGGAATTATTCGCGAGTTATCGTATCGAGCCAGTCGGTACACGACCGAGCTCGGTACTCAAAGTTCATTTAATTTGGAATAGACTCGAAGTTCTTCGAGTGCTTCCGGGGAAACGATCCCATAATCCAGGTGTGGGAAGAAACCCTGAGTGGATCAATCGTTTCCCCACGGATAGAGGGTTAAACTCATCCCAATTTATATGTGCGAGGTTCTTCGCGCTTTTCTTAGGGCACGACTCCATAATCCAGGTGTGGGAAGAAACCCTGAGTGGAATCATCGTGCCCTAGAGGATCGAGGTTCAAACTCCTTCCTCCAATTGACTGTCAAAAACGGCTTCGAACCCACCATACAGGGGTGAAGAGTACCCTGGGTGGATTTGCCGTCTTCTAGTCGAAGCGGGACACATTTTTAAACCCCAGCTATCGGCGAAAGCTAGGACACGACCCAAAATCGCCAGGGAGTACGGTCCCTGCGCGTAGGACGGAGACTCCGACAAGCAACGTGGTCTCAGACCTAACCGTAAGTCGCCCTAAGGGCGCCGTTGACAAGCCTGCACCACACAGTGCCCGTACGCACTTACGAAGGCGGGGAAGGGCCGGGGACCGGCTGAATGGTTGGAGCCTTACAACCTCCCTCCGATCACCTTCTCCTGCGACAGTCATAAATTACAGTCATAAATCGCAGTCAGAAATTGCAGTCGTGAAATTAGACGAGCAGAAATCTCGTACACGACAATAATAAGCAAGCGATTCCCGATTTAACGGGAACGCTCACACATACAGTCCCCTAGCTTAGCTGCGCATCGCGGCGGCTGAGATCCCCGCTCCTGGGTGCGACAAGCACAGACCAGACGAGCGCGGAAGAAAGTAAGACACACAGCGTGACTCACGTTCACAGGTATTTAACGCCTATTCGTGTCTCTTTCTGTTACAGGTTTACCAAACAGGATTAACTGCAGCGGCGTCTGGCCGGGCAGACAATTCTTATATAAGTTTGTTTCCAAAATTATCAAAATAAACGGCTTAGTCGAGACATTCGACTAAGCGAAAATTAAATTGAAAATCTGTATTCTTTTCCCGACGTTCCTTCCCTCACGATCCGGACCACCGTTAGGCGAGGTTTTTTCAAACCTACTCCCCCTAACAAAGTTAATAGAAAGTGTGCCAAAGAGAATTAGTGCAGTTTTTCAAGCAAAAGTGTTGTGGACGAAATATTAAAAATAAATAATATATTGAATATTGTCAAATAATGGACGTGGTGCAAAACTGAGTCAATCTATTGTTCGTATTATTCATAAACAACAAGATGTTAATTACCGAAAGATTTTCTTATGTTACTTCTAACTGTGACAAAAATAATTATAATGTTTATTTTTTGTTATTCTTTTATATTCCTAGTAATTGTTTAAATATCGCGTGAGTCCGAGACGTAAAAACTCGGCCGCGATTCCCGTATTTATCATGAATTCGCGTAATTCTAGAAGGTTCTGCTGACGGAGAATTTCTTCTTCGTTAGATTAGTATACCGCGGCTATTTTCGTGTTTTTGCTAGCTAGCTTCACTGGAATTCTCGATTCTGAGAACAAATTCCAGAAATCGTGTTGTTAGCGCCGAGAGAGAGAGAGAGAAATCGATTTATCGAATCGAGATCGACAGCCGAAACGCGGCAGCGCCGCATCGTGGCTAAGCAGCGCGTAGTCGCCCGGGCCCAGCAGCGTGTTTCGTCGCTATGCGGTTTTGCGCCTGCGCGACGGAACCCAGCCCCGGCCGTCGATGCTTGCAGATCGTCACGCTCCAGTACTGAGCCGTCGACGATCGAGAGCAGACCTGTTTACGATCTCGCTCCGTTTTCGTTCGAGCTCCGAAGAGTGTGAGCCAAGCTTCTTCTTCGAGTACTGAATCCGCGGATAGCAGCTAAATATTTATTGGAAAATCTCATCGTGTCGATTTAGATTTTCCCGAATAAAAGGACAATCGGCCTGTTGTCGAAGCGATCGCCGTGCACGCTACGTGTGACGCGATCGTAGACGCAGGATTGTGATTGAACGTTGCAGTTCGTTGTCACGACTACGACGTTGGGGATTCGGTGTCGTTAACATTGAGTCCTTTCCGTTATTGAAAAGGTTGAACCTCTGGAAGGTTGATACCGACATACAGGTATCTCCTTAAAGTGCGTTCTCCTTTCACGGGATCGAGGAACCCACTCGAATCACCCGTCTGGTGTACCATATAGAGTGCACCGACCGGTGGAGTTGTGGTTTCGTCGACCCGTTGAAGCTATACGGTGTAAGAGCTGCCGGTAGGTAGATATCCAGGTACTGGTATCTCCTCGTGGTGCTCTCCGTGCATCGGGCTGCGGAGAACCCGCTCCAGTGATCCCGTCGTGAGGTGACGATCGTTTGAGCACAAGCGTACGGTGGAGCAAAGGGTTCGAAGAGCCTTCCTTCCGCCTCTACCCCCACTACCAGCTGTGTGAATCACACTGGGCTGTGACAGTAGGGTGGTTGGAGTAGCAGAGGGCTTCGTCTGATTCCGGCAGGCCGCAGGTCGCTCCTCGTTGCATAGGAGCCACTGTCGAGGTAGTCACGGCAGGCTGCCGGGCGGTCCTTTTGATAGGAACCGTTATCGAGGCAGCTGCGTGGGCAGGCCGCAGGTCGCTCCTGAGGAGCCGCCGTCGAGGTACCCAGAACAGTCAAAAAAGTCCTCTTGCGTCGGTGGCGTCCAGACGCCACCCGCACGGTGAGCGTGCTCGCGGGATATAGCCTCTTGGAGCCTTACAACCTCCATTTGGTTTCCCGTCCGTGGCATTGCGAAGTGAACCCGGTAGATCGGAGGAAAACCTCGTCTACTCGGTTGCGCGTGTCGGTGAGATCGTGTTTCACGAATACCACCGACCAAAAAAGCAAATTATTACAGTCCACTCGTTGCTGCGCCAAATCAGCAGTTAGCTCTCCTCTGCGCCCACCAGACAATCGTTTGGAGCGTGAGGTAAGCAGCTGACGTGCGCGTTAACTTGATCGCTGTCCGCAGATACTTATACTTTTCGTATAATTGTGTTACAGAAACCAATAACCAAAGGAAAGAGGAGACGCGACCAAATTGAGCGGTCGGCGTCAAGGGAAAATCCCTTTAATTTCTGTTATCTTTTCGAAATTATTCACAAGTTGTATTTTTGTTTGACTTTCGTGTATAATAAAAAATTAATTGAAATCTTGTACCAATTTCTCTACCCTGTCTTTTCCCTCGTCCGGAACCACACCGTTAGAGTCCCTTAGTACTCTAACATTTGGTCCTTCGAGCCGGATTCGAGGTAAGCGTGGACGATGTATTTTTGGGAGCACCCGATATATCTTTGTTGGAGCAAATTCGTAACCAAGTTTGCGAGCTCTTACGAGGAGGTGGGTTTCAATTTGCGAAAATGGGCTGGAAATTCACCGCAAGTGTTGCGAAATATCCCCCAAAGCGCCCACTCCCACGCCGTTGACCTCACCTTGTTCGACGATTCCGAATTAAAGGTGCTTGGTTTACGGTGGATACCGTCCGGTGATTATTTTCTATTTTAATCTGCAACGGTTTCAACCGTCTGCAGTGCCGATGACCAAAGAGAAATTTGTTCTCGGAGATTGCCAAGTTGTTCGATCCCCTCGGCTGGTTATCACCAGTCGTGATTCGTGCGAAGATTTTGATGCAATCCCAATGGCTGGAGAAAATCCAGTGGGACGATCAAATCTCCGCGGATACGCTTAAGACGTGGAATACGTTTTGCGTGGATTGGAGCAGCTTGAAAGAATCTAAAAGATCCCAAGATGGATTAGTTACGGAGCAGACACAATTTCCGTGGAACTCCATGGATTTTGTGACGCCTCGCTCGCAGCGTACTCAGCGGTCACGTATTTACGCGTGACAGCAATGAGCAATGTCGTCTCCACGACATTGATAATGGCCAAAGACGCGAGTAGCCCCAATTAAGACGCAGTCGATTCCTGTGTTGGAATTGAACGGCGCAGTGCTGCTCGCCGAGCTCATCGTGCACGTGGAAAGGTCACTTTCCTTGAAAGTAGATCGAATAATCTGCTGGACAGATTCCACGATCGCCCTAGCTTGGTTAAGAAAACACGCCTCCACATGGAAGGTTTTAATAGCCAACCGTGTGTCGAAGGTCCAGACATTACTTCCCAATGCTGACTGGAGGCACGTTCCCACACGTTCCAATCCCTGCGGATTTAAATTCGCGAGGAGTGGACGCTGCGGAACTCCTTCAATCAAAATTGTGGATGTCTGGACCCTCTTGGCTTAAACAATCGGAAGATTGTTGGCCGAAACCACCTTCGGCTATCGATACCGAAGAAGGGAAGCGGACAGTGCATTCCCACGTAGTCACTCCAGTAACTGGAATGGGATTTCGTTTTCCGATTCTCGAACTGGAAGAAGCTACTTCGCGTGACCGCATACTGTCTCCGTATGAGGAGATCGTTGCACGGTGAACGCAGTTCTTCGACGCTAGGATTGTTGAAGCGGCTGAAACTGCAGCTCGCAACCGAACGTGTTGCCCGTTACATTCAGCGCACGCATTTTGCGGAAAGAGTACCGGTGTTTGGAACAACGCCGGGAAATTCCTGCAAGCATCTTCGCTAAAAAGTTTAAACCCCTTTTCTCGACGACTAAAAACGTCTTGAGAGTCGGGGGAAGACTGGAGAATGCAGTGCTGGCATGGGAAACCAAGCACCCCATAATTTTGCCGAGACATCACGTATCTACGTTGATTATCCGGCAGTGCCACGTGGACACGTTGCACGGGGGATTGCAGTTAACCATGTACGCAGTAAGACAAAAATTCTGGATCCTCGGCTGCCGAAATGCAGCGCGAACGATCATCCACGAATGCATGCGATGCGTGAGGTGGAGGGCACAAACCTCCACGCAGATCATGCAGGATTTGATTCCGGAACGCTGCCGCGAGGCGAGAGCCTTTTCGAACTGCGGAGTCGATTACGCGGGACCGTTTCGAGTACGCGACTCCGCCGGTCGAGGCAAGACAGCACATAAAGCGTACATTGCAGTGTTTGTCTGCTACGCGACAAAAGCTGTTCATATAGAGCTCGTTCATGATTATACGACGAGCGCTTTTCTGGCCGCCTTGGATCGGTTTGTAGCACGAAGGGGAGTTCCGTCCTGTATTTTCAGTGATAACGGAACAAACTTTGTCGGTGCAGATCGCGAATTACGCGAACATTTCACGGCAGTGTACGACACGCCTGAGATGCGTAGTAAATGCGGTCAGACAGGAATTAGGTGGAAATTCAACCCACCAAGTGCACCTCATTTCGGAGGAATGCAGGAGGCCGGTGTGAAATCGGTAAAATACCACCTAATAATGATTTATGCAAAACTCGTGGTCATTGGTTCACTTATGATCCTTACTGTATGTATAATACATCTAAATTGTAAATTTTAAGTTCTAAATACTAAATTCGAAATTCGAAATCCTAAATACTAAATCGTAACTTCTAAGTTTTAATTGTCAAATTAATGCGAACTTTAGATGTAATTTTATAAATTGAACAATCAATCTTTTAATGGGGAATGGAAATTATTATTAAGTTAAAGACAAGTCTCCATTTTCTCCATTCTACTATGTGTCAATCGTTGAGAGATATTTATAAATAGCAATTTAAGCGCGAGTAATCTTCCCACATTTTCCCTATCGATATGTATTTCCAGTTCCGAGTTTCGACGCTTTTCGTGGGGAAAATCTTCGAAAGACTCCCTCCCACCTCTTTGGGGAGAGGCGGGAGGGGTGTGTGGGATTCCCCGCGCCCATTATGACGGGCGCGGGACCTACCCACTAAAAACCCCACGTTATGCGCATCTCTGTGCGCTTCGTGCGCCGGGCGACTCGGACACCCCGCTCGCCCAGCTGCTCCTGGAGCCTCTGGGCGAGTCGGTCCGCCTTCACGCCGCCCTCTGGACCAGGGATCTCCAGCAGGAGACCCCCGGTCACGGCCCTCTTCGCCCTCACGGAAGCGATGCCGAGCTCCTCCAGGGATATATTATCCCTGGCGAGCTGCATCGCCCCCGCGAGTGTCAGGTCGCCCCCCTGAGGAACGGTCAGCGTCACTGCTGCCGTTTTAGGGGGGCGCCCTGTTCGCACCTTCGCGGCCTTTCCCTTGGCCGCGGGCGGCGAGGTAGCAGGTCGCGTCTGCGAGGCCTTCCTCGCCGCCTCTTCGCCTTCCGCCCTACCACCTCGCTCCACGACACCCCCCCCCTTGGGATGGTGCCGTGGAGGACGCGCGCACCGGGGCCACAGGTACACTACCCCCCTGGGGGTGCCGAGACCCGCGGCACCGGAAACGGCCACGGTGGGAGGAGCCTTCCCTCCCCCCACCCTCGCCTTCCCCGCCCGAAACCGACCTTGGTCGAGGGAGGCACCGCCTTCCCGCCGACCGCACCTCCGTGGAGGAGCTCCTCCCGGAAGGCGGCCAGCTTGCCATCGTTCATGTTCCCGATCCTCCTCAGAAGTTCGTCCTCTGAGGAGAATGGGGAACTCTGCGCGGGCGGAGTGCGGGTGGAAGGTCCCCGCAACACCGCCGCCGCACTCCGCTTTTTCTCCACGACCGTGTGTCGTGGTGGTGGAGGTGGAGGAGGAGGGAGGATAGGAGGGAGGGCTACCCTTCCGCACGATTTGGGAGGATACCGGGAATCGCTCGAAGCATACTTCCGGTATCCTCCCCGTGCCCGCGCTTTGCGCCCACCCGCGGGGGGACAAAAGGCCCCCCGGCAAACGCCCTGTCTCATAGCGGCAGGACGAGGCCACTTCGTCCTGCCGCCATCCGTCCCGGGGACGCGTCTAGTGGCGGCTGCGAGCCCCAACTCGCAACCGCCCGCGACCCCGTTTCTACCCCGCGGCGGCCGGCAGCTAATGGCCGCACCATGCCACCGAGGGTGCCGCTCCGTGCGCCGGACCCGGACAGGGGGCACTGGCACCCCATCCGGTCCGACCATACGCCGCCTGGCGGGAGGGGGGCTCCTATAAGGGCCCCCCTCTCAGCCTGGGTCATGCGCCACGCCGAGAGGGCCGCCCACGTCGCCCGACGCCCAGGCGACGCTCTCTCGCCACCAAACGAGCGCGAGCGTCAGCACGCCGCTGACGCTCGCGCTCCATTCCCGCGGTCTCCTTCTGCAGCATTAAGCTCTCGCAGAAGGAGGCCACGGCCCTCCACTTCTCCTCGCTGCCGAGCATGACGCGCACCATGCCCGGCAGAGAGACATCCCGCACGATGACGCCGATCAGGACACGGCGTTCACCCTCCCATGCAGCGCATACCTCGAGGGTATGTTCCGCCGTGTCCTGCTCAGCGTCACAATGGCAGCAACGCGCCATCCGGTAGGTGAGGCTTCCATGGCCTCTGTCCAGCCACTCACATAGGAGTGGCCGAACAGCCCCGACTGTCCGGTGCCCCGCGGTAGGCAGAGCCAACCGCTCTTGCCACGCGTGCACCACGGACTGCCGGGCCTGGCGCTTCAACTCGCCCCAAGCAGGTTCCTGCACACCCGGGACCGCCCCCACCCCCGCGCGACGGTCGACGCGGTGACGATACATCATCGCGTGCGACCGCGCGAGGAGATCCATGGGCGGCATACCCGCAAGAACCGTCGCCGCCTCATGTGACACGGTCCGGTACCCGCGGACGACCCTTAGAGCCATCCGCCTCTGCACCCGACGCAGCATAGTCATGCCGCGCCGGGAGGCCGCCAGGTCGTCCGCCCAGACGGGGGCCCCGTATAGGACCACCGACTGAACCATTGCCACATAGAGGCGGCGAACTCGGCCCGCCGGGCCCCCCAGGTTGGGCAGAATCCGGCCCAAAGCCCCGACCATCCTCTCCAGCCGGGGGACCAGGCAGCGGAAATGCTCCTCGAAGCGCCAGTGGCTATCGAGGATCAGCCCCAGATACCTCATCTGGGGCTTCACCTCGATATTAGCCTCACCCACGCGGATCAGAGGGGGTGGCGGATCCTGCCGAGGTGAATGGAACGCTATCACCTCGGTCTTATGGACCGCCACCGTCATCCCCATCCCTCTGATCCGGTCGACGACGCGTTGCGCCCCCTCCTCCGCGAGACGCTTGGCCCTCCCCCAGTGCGCCCCGACGGCCAGCACCAGTGTGTCATCTGCATAACACACGGCGCTGACGCCGTCGGGGAGGTCGGCCCGCAACACTGCGTCGTACGCGATGTTCCACAGGAGTGGCCCGAGGACCGACCCCTGCGGAACCCCGCAGTACACCTCCCTCCGCATATGCCCATCCCGGCTCGGATACTCGATCCACCTGCCGCGGAGATAATCCCCGATGACCGCCCCGAGACAAGGGGGGACCCGATGATATTCGAGCCCCCTCCTTATCTCCTCCCAGGGCAGGGTGTTAAAGGCGTTGGCAATATCCAAGGATATTGCCAAAGCCACCCCTCCCCGGGAGACGGTAGGAGGGAGGGCTGCGCTGTTCCAGCGCGCCTCTACCCTCATCCTCCCCCGTCGCTCCTCCACCAACTGGAGCTGCAGCCGGGCATTTCGCCCACACATCTCCTGCGCCGCCTCCCTCATCCTCTGGGCCGCTTCCCTAAGGGGGTCTGCCCCGAGGGTCTTCCGCCCCTTCAAGGAGCAGGCCGCGGCCACCTTCTCCACCCGCCTGAGGGACGAGGAGATCCTCTCGGATATCTCCTCGGTCACCTCGTCCCTGAGGCATCTCATCATCACGACCGGGTTCATAGCCCGGTCCACTACTTCGTCGACGGCCTGCCCCGTCCGCTTCCTCTTGGAGGCTATGTGGCTCCTCGTGGAGGAGAAGGACGAGACTGACGCAGTCTCGACGTCCTCCTCCACCTTCCACGAAGCCGGGCCAGGCGCTGAGTGCGGCGCTGAGGCGCGAGCGCCGTCACTCCAGCCCCAACACCGTTTGAACCCCGGCTGCTGGAGGACGTGGTCAATACTCTTTTCCCAATTCGGTTGAGGGGACCACGTCCTCCGGCGGAGGCGGCAGCCCCAAGGGAGTGGGCGGCCGGACTGGGGGTCACTCAGGGGGAGCTGGCCGCGGCCATCAGACGGCTCGGGGCGCGTAACACGGCCCCGGGTCCGGATGGTGTGCCCGGCCGGGTTTGGGTCTTGACCCAGGGCGTCCTTGGGGCCGACCTCAGGCGGTTGTTCGACCGATGCCTGAGGGACGGGCGATTCCCCCCCAGTTGGAAGGTGGCGAGGATGGTCCTCCTCCGGAAGGAGGGTCGACCCGCGGAGTCTCCCTCCGCATAAAGGCCCATCTGTCTCCTCGACGAGGTGGGCAAGCTCTTCGAGCGCGTGATTGCTGCCCGCCTCGTCGAGCACCTGTCGTCGGGCCCAGCAATTTATTATTAAACATCGCATATAACAGGAATGAGTCATAATTCGTGACTTTTCCTTATCCATGGAAACTAAAACCGAATGTAGGGGTGCTACCGTTTTCCATACGATTATTTTCAATTGAAAGGACAAGGAGACACATACGATCGTGTGTCAAAAAATTACATTTCTTTGCATCGTGCTAGGAAAAGGTTCTCTTCTTTTTTTTCACGAGACCTAATAAAAGCCGCTTGATTGTTAGGTTAGAAGAAGAGGAGATCTAAGAAACCATTTTTCTAAGGTTCTAGAGGCCAAAATAAGACGAAAATCAAGAATACTAATTTGTTGATGGAAGTTTCGTTAAAAAGTTATTAATGTTTAAAGTTCCGTCCATACTGAATTTTTTTCTAGACAATGGGTAGGATTTTGGGAGTAGGTTCATTTACCAAAAATTATTGTAATTGACCCCCGTAACCAAAAATAATTTTTTTTAGAACGATTTGAAATTTTGTAATTTTGTCGAAAAATTTCATTTCTCGAATTTTTTTTTCGAAAGTGGGAAGGATTTTTAAGGCATGAATCTGGCAACGTCTTCCCAAATCCTTTTATCCATATGGGCATAAGTTAGGGGGTCCCCATTTATAAATTCAAGCATTATCTTTATGCCTGTCATGGCAGACTCTGCGAGTAATATTGTTGCAGCAGCTAGTTCCGGATAATTTTCCTGGTAGTTAAATATGAATTCTAGGAACTTTTGTCTCAATTTTGGTAGGGATTCTAACACATTTGAGTATCTTGTTAAGAATTCGGGAGCAATTAGCAAGGGACCTTCCACTGTGCTCATTGACGCATATGCTGCTTTAGTTCTATTAGTTAAGTAGATGGATCTCTGATTTAATCCTACAGTCTCTACAGAACTGAAGGATTTGGACATTGAAATGATTAATATATGGCAGGTAGCACGTATATTCTCCCTTCTCATCTCCCCCTCATACTTTCTTATATACTCATCAGATATTACTGATTCAGTATTACGAATAACTTCAACCCCTGCATCATGATCATAAGAATACTCTTCAAGGGCAACTAGAAAGTGACGCCCATATACCACAAAGAGTGCTAACCAAGCATTAATATGATCAGGAGATTGAGTCACTACAAATTTTGAATCAGTAATAATTCTATGATTGCTAATAATTGCGTCAATATCTAATTTAAAAGCAGAAACATCTGGGAGGGTTGAATAGTCGTACTGTAACTTGTCTGGAATTTGGAATACTTCAGGATGGAGAGTTTCTAAAACTGTCAAAGAAAAGGGAGATAGGAGGTTACCTTTAATTCTAATAAATTTTCCTCTATATAAGTAACATTTTTCTGGAGGCGGACATTCTTGATTGATACTCTATTCGTGTGCCAGGTCTCTCTAATTCTCTTAGTTGAGGAAGCGTTATTTCTGTTGCATTTGCCATGGAATAATTCATTTTAGGAGGTTTTGAAAAAATTAACGTTGTAACGCCGATATCCCCTCCAAGGCGCTGACCGAGCGTCGTCGCGCTATGTCTCCGCGGCCGATAGTACCGCGCCCGGCCGCCAGGCGTCCGCGCCTTCGCGCAACCGATCTCGCGAGGCGCTAATTAGTCACGCGACCGCTAGGCGGCCGCGAATTCGCGCAACCGAATACCGCATCCGCGGATTATAAGAACCGGGCTATCGGCCGGAGACGTCGGACTCGTGCCTAGCTCGCCGAAGCCTAATTAAGTGGTGAGAGATTGCCGGAGTATATCCTACGCCACAATCTGTACGAGTCCGAATTTTTGGAAACACGAGAGTGCGAGGGGCACCCTCGTGACCGAACCGCCATACCTCCGTCAGTGGTTACCATAGTAACCGACCGTCCGCTCCTAGTATTCCTACCCGGGCCCTGCCAAGACGCCCGCCTTGTGGTAAGCGTCGGCAGGGTATTGCTTCAGCCCGCTCCCGCCACGGCTTTTGCTCTGACCTAACCCATCCGTCAATGGTCGCCATAGCGACCGACAGTCCGCTCCTACCTTCCTACCGGGGCCCTACATCGTCGCCCGCCTTGTGGTAAGCGGCAGTAGGGCATTGTACTCCTACCCGATTCACCCCCTCAGCCGTTTCCGACGACCCACCGCCCGTCAGTGGTTACCATAGTAACCGACAGTCCGATCCTAGTCTTCCTTCCCGGGCCCTGCCACCGTCGCCCGCCTTGTGGTAAGCGACGGCAGGGTATTGTCTCTCCCTCCCCCTCTACCGAGCGACCGAACGCTCACCGCGACCGCCGAGCGACCGACCGCTCCTCCGTTACTACCGAGCGAACCGACCGCTAAACCGTAGCTGCTAAGAACCCGTTAGTCTTTAAGATTGTCCGCGTCCGCCGTTAAACATTGTCCGCGTCCGAACACTGTCTGCGTCCAGCGTCCGCCGCTAAACATTGTCCGCGTCCACCGTTAGTCATAAGCTGTGTCCGCGTCCACCGTTTGTGGCAAACACTGCCCGCCTTGTACAGCAATAGCGAATAAACGTCTACAACACCGAAACCGCCTCCGTCACTCAACGCACCGAACCTTGGGCAGCCGACTGAGTCGGCCACCACCTTCCTCCGCGTCCCCCGATCCGAAACGGACCGTCACACGGGGGAACGGTCACAACGTGGTTAATTAACTAGGAACAGAAAGTAATTATTAATTAATATAATAATGGCTATAAATAAATTATTGATTAAGGTTAAAACACTCAAAACTAAGTTACAGGAAAAGTGAACAATTAGAACAATAAGTAATCAGTGTAATCATATTATTATGACTTAGTAATTAGCGAAAAAAACAATTTTTATGATTTTTCCTCAATTCTGGTTAGTGTAGAAACATTAAACAGTCTACAAAACACTCATATATTGAAGAATGCATAAGAATTCAACGTGTAAGTTACTCTAATACGCAGAAAATGAGGAAAAAATCGGTTTTTATTTTTTTTTACTGCGGCGCACCAAAATGAAAAATCTGAAAAAATTGAGAATGATAGTAATAGCAATACCTGTTTACTGTTGTTCAAATCACATATTCAAAGCCTTGGTGTAACCGCTGGCAGTTTGTCAACACGGTTTGACATTAGTGTCGTTCCGCGACCACGCCTGAGTCTCGCCGGATTGTTTTTCTTACCCGGCCGGCGAATACGAAATTTTAACTGCTCGCCTCGCTCACAGTCTGTCTGGAAGTGCGAGTCGATTCACACCAAACAATTTCATAAACCGGGAGCTCGTCAGGCTCCTCCCGAAGAGGAAGCGAAGGGAGAAAAATAAAGTACGTTACAAAAAATTGATATCCGAACTATCCTCAGTTCAGTGGGCCAGTTTTTTATCCTTCCTTCGAATCGGTGTGCTAAACATAGGCCGAGACGATACAAAGTGGTCCTTCGAGCCGAATTAACCGCTGTGACTGTGTCTGCAAAAGTTCGGTTGTACTCGCGTACGGAGTTCGGTGTGAGCCATATTAAAATTAAGACTATTGGTTGCTGCCGTGACCTTCTTGACTCGCTCCCCGCTCTACAGTTGGACGGAGACCTGTTAGGACCGTTACAATCCGCTCCCTTCGCGCTGTTTCGTAAACTCAAGTTTCAAAAGTGTGACTTTATCCTCTCCACGCCTACCCGCGTGTGTGATTCTAGCGAGGTCATCGCTGAACATTGTTTGATTCTTTGAGGCTAATTACTCGACTCGCGCTCATTTCGAACTATAATCATGGCCGAAAGAGCAGAAGGCCTTTTTATACAGCAAATCACCACGATTGCCGCGATACGACGAGTGATCGTGAATTATAAGAAACTCCCGAAGGCTCAAGTTTCTTTGGCCAGGGCAAAAAAGCGAAAGGAGAATTTGGAGAAACTATGGGACGAATGCCGTGCAACCCACCAGTTGATACTCCAGTCCACCAAAGCGGAGGACCATAAGGGCATCTCCTACTTCAAGGACAACACTTTTCTCGACGCGGAGGACGCCTACTTCGACGCTTCGGACTTCCTCAGCGACGCCATCGCCCAGCTGGACGTCGGTAGTAAAACCCAGTCTGATCAAAGTAACGTTTCTATTTGTCACGATTCTGTTGCCTCCGCATCATCGCAATTACCGCGTCTTTCGCTTCCGAAGTTTTCCGGAGACTTCAATCAATGGGGAAACTTCCGTGGTTTATTCGAATCGCTCGTCGACTCAAACAAGTCGCTCACGAACATTCAAAAACTACATTATTTGAAAACTAATGTAACCGGTGACGCGGCACTCTTAATAGATAATATAAACATGTCCGACGAAAGTTACGAAGCTGCGTGGAAATTGCTCGTCGACGAATACGAAGATGAGACCGCTCTCATTAATTCGCACATTCATAAATTTATTAGTTTGCCGTCGATGAAGACCGAGCTTGCGACAGAGCTCAAGCGTTTGCGAGATACAGTCACTTCCTCCCTTACCGCGTTAAAAAACCTTAACCGCGCCGTCGATTCGTGGGACGATCTTTTAGTATATTTGATTGCGCAAAAATTTTCGAAACGCACCCGCGACGAATGGAATTTGCATCGTGGCAGTTCTAAGAAATATCCCACATATAAAGAAATTAACGAGTTCATGACTCTTCGCATACGCGGTCTCACCGACTATCTCGCCGCCAGCGACAGCCCGTCGTACAAAAACAAAGTCGTTTTCGACGCTCCTAGGAATCGATCAAGCGTCAATAACGTCTCGGTTGTTAAATGTGTTGACTGTTCCGGTGATCATATGCTCTTTAAATGCGAACGATTTAAAGCTAAGTCCCTGGATCAGCGAGTTTCATTTGTAAAGCAAAATAGACTTTGTTTTAATTGCTTACGTTTCGGTCACCTTACTTCCGAATGCAAAAGTACGAATCGATGCTTTCTGTGTAAGCGAACTCATCACTCGCTTTTGCATCGAGCCGCTACCTCTCTCAACAAGACGACTAGCAACGTATCGGTAAATGATTCCGTCGACAAAGCTAATGCATTCGACGCTACAAACAAAGAGTTTCCGGCGTCAGTGCAGACCGTCTCCTCGTCCAAATTCACCTCTCCGAATACGCTGTTGGCTACCGCGTGGATAGTGATCCGTACCGCTGAAGGTCGTGCCTTCAAACTCCGCGCGTTGCTAGATCAAGGATCTTCCTTTAGCTTCATTTCCGAGTCGGTCTGTCAGTTAATGCGTACGAAAAGACATCGGGCGAGGCTTCAGATTCAATGCTTCGGGGAACAATATAGTGGAGTAGCAAAATCACGCGTACT
>NW_025106820.1:0-23604 GCF_013123115.1 Colletes gigas
CTTCCGGGGCGACCGTGGGTGGACGCGTCGTGTCGACCAGCTGCAATAGCCTTTCAAACTGCTGGTCGATGGCTGGGTCTCTCGGTGACCCTACGACCGTTTGTACGCTTTCGTCACTCGAAGACATGGTTTATATTCCGCGTTTGACTTGGAACTGAAGGAATTCGGCCTAACGTTCCTGCTTTTAAAACCTAGGACGCTCGCGAATTGCTCCCTTCCTTAACTGTTAACGGGATAGTAGGGAAGAGATTCCCCTATCCCCGTTTTGTCACCGAGACACAGGACACTTGGTGATCCACACCTGTTGTTGTTACCAACGGCGGTTCTCACTTCCTGTCTCTTTCTCACGTGGAATTCGGGATTTCTTTTGTCCCGCTAGCGTCGTCTTCGTCTGTTATCGATAGCGACTCTTCTATGGGCAATTTACACAGACGTGTGATTGGTCGTGTGTAGGTGGAAGTGGCTGTGCGTACTTTAACAACCCGTACGTGCCTGTCCTTGCCCGGGAAAATTTCCTCAATTCTTCCCATTTCCCATTGATTCGGGGGGAGAAGAGGGTTTTGCACTAGAACCAAATCGTTCGGTTTTAGCTGCACTTGAGCGGTACGCCACTTATAGCGGTTCTGGAGGTGCGTGAGATAATCACGCGTCCAATGCCTCCAGAGTTGCTCGTGGAATTTCTGAATAGCTCTCCATCGCGTAAGCCGCGAGATATTTTCATTTTCCACTGACTCTACCGGAAGTGCATTCATCGGGCTTCCGATCAAAAAGTGGCCCGGTGTGAGGGGCGCATAATCCTCTGGACCATCACTCAGAGCGGCGATCGGTCGCGAATTTAAACTAGCTTCGATTTTGCAAAGTAATGTCTGCATCTCCTCGCTCGTGGGAGTGAAGTTGCCGAGGATGCGTTTTAGATGATGTTTCACCGATTTCACACCGGCTTCCTGCATACCGCTAAAATGCGGTGCACTAGGTGGATTGAATTTCCACTTAATACCCTTCTGGCCGCACGTATCGCGCATTTCTCGTGTGTTATACACGATATTGAAATGCTCTCTTAATTCTCGATCCGCTCCGACGAAATTTGTTCCGTTGTCACTGAACACGCAGGACGGAACTCCGCGGCGAGCGATGAATCGGTCAAGGGCGGCCAAGAAAGCACTCGTTGTGTAATCGTGCACGAGTTCGATATGTACGGCTCTGGTAGCGAAACAAACGAATACCGCTATGTAAGCTTTGTGGGCCGTTTTACCTCGACCGGCGGAGTCGCGGACTCGAAAGGGTCCCGCGTAATCTACTCCGCAATTCGAGAAAGGTCGTGCCGCGCGGGTGCGTTCCGGAATTAAATCCTGCATTATCTGCGTGGACGCTGTTGCATTCCATCTCACGCAGCGCATGCAACCATGGATAACCGTACGCGTCGCGTTACGACAGCCGATGATCCAGAATTTCTGTCTCACCGTGTACATGGTCAATTGCAAACCCCCGTGCAGCGTATCCGCATGACATTGCCTTATTATCATGTTCGAAACATGATGTTTTGGCAGAATTATCGGGTGTTTGGTTTCCCATGCAAGTGCCGCATTCTCCAACCTTCCACCCACTCTGAGGACTTCCTTGTCGTCGAGGAAGGGGTTTAGGCCTTTCAATGGAGACGTTGCAGGGATTTCACGGTGCCCTTTCAGGCACTGGTATTCATCTGCAAAATGCGTGCTTTGCAAGTAACGTGCAATTCTTTCCGTTGCACGCTGTATTTCAGATGCGTCGACAACGTTGGCGTCGAAGGACCGACGCTCTCCGTCCCGCGCCCTTCGAAACCGGAGGCAGTAGGCGGTTACGCGTAGTAGCTTTCTCCATTGGGAAAATCGAAATACAAAGTCCCATTCTTTTTTCGGAGTTGCTACGAGCGTATGCGAGACGCGTTTTCCTTCTTCCGTTTCGATCGAAGCGGGTATTTTCGGCCAATATTCTTCCGCCCGCCGAAGCCACGGCGGGCCGGAAATCCATAGTTCCGATTGAAGAAGTTCCGCGGCTTCCACTCCTCGCGAATTTAAATCTGCGGGATTTGAGCGCGTGGGAACATGACGCCATTCGGCGTTCGGAAGCATCGTCTGGATTTTTGATACACGGTTGGCGATTACCACCTTCCATGTCGACGCATGTTTTTTCAGCCAAGCTAGTGCAATCGTAGAATCTGTCCAGCAGATTATGCGGTCCAATTTCATGGAGATGGACCGCTTTACGTGCATCACAAGCTCGGAGAGGAGTACTGCCCCGTTTAATTCCAGTACGGGTATGGATTGCGTTTTGATCGGCGCCACCCGCGTTTTTGCCATTACCAATGTCGTAAAGACGTCATTGTTTGTCGTCGTCACGCGTAAATACGTGACGGCGGAGTAGGCGGCGAGGGAGGCGTCGCAGAATCCATGCAACTCCACGGATACGGTATCGGCTCCGTACCGTATCCATCTGGGAATTTTTAATTTTTTCAGGCTGTTCCAATCCACGCAAAACGTATTCCACGTTCGTTGCGTGTCCGCGGAGATTTGATCGTCCCACTGGATTTTCTCCAGCCACTGGGACTGCATCAAAATTTTCGCGCGTATTACTACTGGTGATAACCAGCCGAGCGGATCGAACAGCTTGGCAATCTCCGAAAACAGATTTCTCTTAGTCATCGGTAACGCCGATGGTTGAAATTGTTGGAGATTGAAATAAAAATAATCCCCAGACGGTATCCAACGTAGACCGAGCACTTTCAGTTCGGAATCCTCGAACAAGGTGAGGTCTACGGCGTGGGAGTGAGCGCTGTGGGGGATATTTCGCAATAGTTGCTGCGAGTTTCCTGCCCATTTTCTCAACTTAAACCCACCTCCTTGCAGGAGCTCGCACACTTGCGTGCGGATTTTCTCCAGCAAGGGCTTGTCTGGTGCTCCCAAAAATACGTCATCGACGTAAATGTCCTTCTCGAGAATCGGAGCAGCCAAGGGGAATTTTCCTCCATCCTGCTCTTTTAATTCGAGAAGGGTACGCATCGATAAGTACGGAGCGCACGCTGTTCCGTATGTAACGGTATTTAACTCGAACGCTTTTAGCTGTTCGGTTTCGGGTGCACTCCAAACGATGCATTGGAATCGACGATCCTGTGGTGCTACGAGAATTTGTCGAAACATTTTCTCAATGTCGGCCACCAGCACGTATTTATACAAACGCCACCTCGTTAATACCGAGGTGATATCGTTTTGCAATTTTGGACCGACGTGTAGGATGTCGTTTAGGGAGCGACCTCCCGCCGTCCTACAGGTTGCGTTGAACACGACCCGTAACTTGGTGGTCGTACTGTCCGTACGGACGACCGCTCTGTGTGGTATATAGAGTCTAGAACGGTCAATAGGCTCGATACGAGTCATGTGACCTTGCGACTCATACTCGTTTAAAAACTCCGATTATTCTTTACCGAGAGTCGGGCTCGTGTCTAATTTCTTTCGCAACCTTGCGAGAGCCGAAAACGCTATGTGGAACGACTTTCCGATCGTTTCCTCCGGGTTCGGGCAATTAAATGGGAGTCGCACTTGAAACCTCCCAGTTTCGTCTCGGACGACGGTTTTCTTATAGAATGCTTCGCATTCTTCCTCTGACTTTGTACGCACAGAGGTCGCGGGAATTTCCTCCGTTTCCCAGAATTTTCGAATCGCGTGATCCAGCGATTCGAGTACGGTGCAGTGTAACGTCCGTACTGGATTCTGGGGTTTTCCCACTGCACTTATCGGTCCGGAAATTACCCAGCCGAACGCAGTCTCTTGGGCTATCGGACCCTCCGCGGTTACGCGACGGAATCCCGGTCGCATAATTTGTGCGTATAAGTCTGCACCGATCAAAACTTCGATAGTTTGATCGGTCGTGAGGTCGGGGTCGGCGAGAGGTAGGTCCCGGAGCGCTTCGTAGCCGAGCGTGTCCAAGGACATGGGTGCGTAGGTCGTGATTCGAGGCACGACGTACGCGTCGACCGTGCAGGTCGGTATCCTACCTTCTCTCGCACTCAGACTCAGCCCGACACTGTATTTGATCATTTGGGTTCGATCCCCTCCCAAACCAGTGACCGTGGCTGGAGTTTTCCTTCGAGCGAGTTGGAGGTCATTCACCAAACTCGCAGAAATGAAGGAAGTTTCGGACCCTTGATCGAGCAGTGCGCGCACGATTCGCGACGCACCGTATTTACCGAACGCTCGCACTCGAGCCGTAGCCAACAACACGGGCCTCGGTACACCTGTACCGAACGTCGTACAATGTGACGTTGCGGCTTGGGTTGTGTTCGTGTTTCGCGAGGTTCTGGATTTCGACCTGAAATTTACAGACCGACGAGCCGGGGCTTTTTCGTTCGTTCTCGCCCCATGGTCGTACTCGTTTTTCGGTAACGGCTGGTTTCGAGGTTCCCGGCTTACGTCGACGTGCAGCAGGGGATGGTGCCTCCCGTTGCACTTTGTACAGACGATGGGGCGTCTGCAGTCTTTTGCGTGGTGGTTAGCGCCCAGGCACTGTAAGCACCACCCACGATTTCTTACATATAGACTGCGCTTGCTTGGAGTCATTTGCAAGAGGTTTTCGTACGTCGTCACGTGGTGCGGTCCGGTACAGACTGCGCACGGTGTCCTTGACGTGGCCCCAGCTGGTCTGTTTTCGATACTTTTGCCACGAGGCGGTCCCGCCCAAAGGTTGTCCTTGACAACATTGTGGCTGCGCACGTGTCTCAAGGCCGATCTCGATTCCCGAGTCGAGCTTCGACTACGTGCGTTATCATGTGTGGCAGATGCGATGGCCGCCCCCCGTCGCTTCTCATCCATGGAGAGCAGTGCGCGGGAGTGCATTTCAAGGAACCTCCGCACGTCCTCAAACGTGGGATACTCTGTTGCGAGGTTCAAAGTTTTCTGCCATTCCAACTCTAGCGCCGGCGAGAATTTTTGCTTCGCCCAATGCGCGAGTAACCAGTCCCGCTGCTGTTCGGGCGTGCCCTTTTTATCAAGGGCGGCGAGCGCCTGTGTGCAACCCTCGGTGACCTGCTGCATACTGGCCAGGTCACCGGTATCTATTGGTTTCGTAAACAGGAGCTTGTCCAGCAGTTTTCCCGTGACCAAGCGTGGGAGACCGAAGGTGTTCTTTAGCTTCGTCCACCCCACGGAGAAATTTCGACCGACGATTTCGATCGAAGCAATACACGCCTGTGCGGGTCCCTCTACGCAGGCATTCAGATAGTGCAATCTTTGCACATCCGACAGCGCTGCATTTCGTATGACCCCGGAGGTGAACAGGTCCTCGAAATGTTCCCATTTCTGAGGATCCCCTCCGAATCTTGGCAGTCGTTGCTTCGGGAGCTCGATCGGTATAGTACTTTGAACTTCCGACGCTGCTGGTTTCACCTCAGCGCTCAGTCGGCCAAGTTCAGTAAGAACGAAATCCTGGAAATCCTGGAAGTCGTCTTCAGCACTCCTCATGTAATTCAGCTTAAAGAGGTCGTGCGACGCTCTTTCTGCTGGAGGAATTTGTTTACGCACGCTTGCATACCTGGTGCGTATTTCGCGCCAGGTTTCCTTGCCGTGCTCGAGCTTTTCCTCAAGCAGTCGCTCTGAGAATTTCGCTCGTCCTAATTTTCTTAGGTTAGATGCTAGCCGCTTCAGCTGACTTCAACTTGCACCTTTTCCTGGTCCACTCAACTTCGTTTCGTATCCGGCTCGAAGGACCTTTTGTTAGAATTTGGAGGGCTCAAATATTTATTTGAGAACCTCGTCTAACGGGTGTCCGGATTACGAAGGAGTAGGACGTAGGAAAAGTAAGTCGTTTGTTTCAATTGTATTTTCGCGCCGTCGATTTTCGACGACGCCGTTTATTTGAAAAAAAGGAACCAAAACAAAACAAACGAAATGAGAAACGAACTTGTAATAATCAAAAATAAAACAGAACAAAATTTACAGAAAGAAAAATAGACTGTTTGGCCGTTTGCCGCATTTAAAAATTAAAAATAAAAATTAAAAATCATTGGCTCGTCCTCTGGCGCGTTAATCCGCCTCTCGTTTGACGAGTCGTCGGCTGGCCTCACTCTTCTCTGTAACAAAAAGGACGGAACTTGGTGTAAATACACGGTAACGTTAGTCACGTTTTCCGTCTCGTTCTGAAGTTCTCGCGCTCCTAGCTGTGCTTGTCGCACTCAGGAGCGGGGATTCTCTGCCGCTGCGTTACGCGGCGAAACAGGTGGACTGTATTTATTTATGTGTGCGTTCCCTTTAAACCGGGAAACAGCTGATTGCAGTTCTAAGGAAGACGAGATTATACCTCGATTCTTCCTATACTGCGTTATCTCGACCGTCGTAGGAAAGGGCAACAGATGGAGGTTGTAAGGCTCCAAATGTTGTCGAATCCTCGGTTTCTTACCGTCCTCGTAATCCGTCCTTGTACGGTGTGGGAATGTACCTTGTCTGCGTTCACAACGACTTACGGTTAGCGTACGTTTCCCACTGTTGCTCTTGAGCGGTATTCCACGCACACGTTGGCGTATTTTCGAAATACCGCTTCAGCAGGTCGCCTGATGCTGGACACGTGATTTAAATTCCTAGCACCGACTGGAGGGCGGCAAGTCCACCCACGGAATACACCACGTGGTCCGTCTAGGTGGGGTTTTAACCGTTCGACAGTCAAGGGAGGTTCGTAGGTCAAACTCGAAACTTCGGATACGACCGATCGGTCCAACGATACGTATCCTTTTTCCTCAGTCTTAGGTGGTTTTTACCACTGCTGCACTAGAAGCTTTCGGAAATAACCCACGAGATTCCTCGTTAGAAACGGAAGTGTCGTTGGTACCGGATGGTATCCCAATCCGTTTAGGTACTGCACTTCTTTGCGTTTCCGACTCTTTTTCACTCCAGTTAAAACGTGTAGCGGAAGTATTTGCGTTACCGGATCGGACCCCAATCCGTTCTCGCACTGCACCTTCTTCACCACGTTCTTAACTGGCTCGAAAGAACGACAAGCTCTACACTATTCGTTCGATGTGGTATATACGGAGGAGCGGGATCGTATGCCCATCTGCTCTCGGCCGTTTCCAAATCAAGAGTGATTCGCTTAACAAGGAGAGTCAAATTCGGAGAGCGATTTCCGACTGGCGGCGCTGTAGCCGAATTTGAGTTTGTCCTTGTCTATCTTTCGATTGTCTTTCCTTTTCTATCTTACGCGTTTCGAAACGTTAGCTTGAAATTCTGCGTAGTTTGGTCGATCGCGTGATGTTTCGAAGAAATCCGTATGTGACCGTTTTTGTATCCGGTCTTGTTTACGCGTAGCGGACATGAGAGCCGAACATTCTCGAGTATGTTACATACGCAGAAAAACAATACCGGGTGACGAATAATATTCTACTATTCTTGCACGTCGAATTAACGCGATATTTAAACAATCGTCTTATATTCTTTGGCATCTAATCCGAATACTTTTGTGTGGTAATATTTTATAGAAAGTTCTATTAATAAATTATCTAATAAATCTAAATCACAATTGGGTAATTCTATTGTAAGATAAGTACAGTCAATCAGAAAGACGAAGTTGCCAATATTAATTAATTAAACTACTGTTCTTAATATGGTAAACATTCTTTTTTATTCTTTATCTCTGAATATTGAGATTACACAAGTACGAAAATTTCATAAAAAATCTGGTGCATTGTCGTTATCGAGGTACTTGTTCAAGAATTTTTTCCGGTTTTTCAATTCCAACTTCTAGGTGTGAAAAACTAAAAACGCAGAAAAATACGGATTTCGTCATGAACCTTTCGGGACACTAAATTTATATAATTACTGTAAACGCGTATTATCATTGGTTATGTCCCCGAATTTTTTCAGACTTTGTGGTAGGGCGCGCCGTAGTTGCAAAAATCGAAAACCGTTTCTTTCCACGTTTTTCGCGTGAAAAAGTAACTTATACTTTGAATTGTTGTATTTCCTTTAATAGATAACTATATTCTATGTTTTGGAACATTTCTATGTGGAGCAGAACGGTGTATAGAATAGAAAAACAAAAATAAGTCACCAAATTATAGGTGCTATGCTCTAGCTTTGTATTCGCTTAAATACACTACTGTTTTATTTTTTTTACGTTAAATGAATATACGTGTTTCGTTTAAAAATATCATACCTTTAATAACTCTGAATAGTAGAAGCAGATTTTTTCAATCAAACGAACATAAGCAGTCTTTGCATATAGTTACGAATTGTTTTTGAAAACTAACATTTCACATTAATTTCAGTATAAGAGATGTTAAACAATAATCGTGGCTGACAAAACAAATAAAGACGCAAAAAACGCTCCAAAAGTATATTTATACATATTTCAGGTTAAAATATTTGTAAAATACTTTTAGAACATTTATAAATAAATATAACGCATTGTTATATAGTTGGAATTTGGGGGGAAAAATAATAAAGAATAAAAATACTAAGTCCAGATGAGAGACTCGAACCTACGGTAGAAAAACTTCCAGCGGTTCCGCAGTTGGACACTGTGACGCGTTGCGCCAACGACGCCGTTAAAACTATCGTTGACTTTTTAGGATATATACGCCCGATGATTGGCTTTATTTTATTTGTTTCAATTGCTATAGTAATTCTGCTTAGTGTAGAAACATTATACATTCTACAAAACACTCATATATTGAAGAATGCATAAAAATTCAATGTGTAAGTTACTCTAATACATAGAAAATGAGGAAAAAATCGGTTCTAATTTTTTTTCACTGCGGCGCACCAAAATGAAAAATCTGGAAAAAATTGAGAATAATAGTAATAGCAATACCTGTTTACTGTAAAGGTATAAAAGTAGTTCCGGACCTCCTTCAATACGTAATCGACATTTCTCGGCATTTTTTGCGGTTTTTTATTATTTACTACCTGGTTTTTCAATCAAAAAATCTGAATATCTCCCATAATATGTGCCCCGGTACCCGAAATGCTCTGAATTTTTTTACATTTTTTTACTCAATAAGTTAAGAGACATTGTACAAAAACATGATTTTCGTTTTCACCCCATTACTACCCCCAATGTCGAGATTTCAAGTTACAAATTTGCACACAGTGGTTTTTTTCTGGGTAACCTATCGAATGACCCGTCGTTTGTTCAATTCGGTTTGGGGGCACATTTGACCTCCTTATTCGGCCATACCCTTTGATAAAAGTTTGAAAACGGTCAATTTGATCGGTACTGGTAGGTTTAGTGTTAAACATATCAACAACAAATTACGTTAATATTGCAAAATATTATTAATCAAGAAAACTATTGTAGGATCAAGCCGGCTACAAGAGCAACGATTATCACGAATTATATCAATAAAGTTTATTATATAAAAGTGATCGATTTCACACACCCCAGCTCACTCCGCATTAACCACTCGTTTCAATTGCTCTGACCCCGCCTTCACCTAATCTCACACACACAAGCCCTGATACAAAACCTGCACGCATTCTGCATTCGTCTTTGCAATCTAGCAATCAGTTGATTTGTTTATTCGGTTTGTTAAAAAGTTGATACTTTTAACTAAGAAGTCCGGATCGAGGAATAGGAGTTTACAGGGCAATTGATTACCAGAGTGTGGTTTTCTTTTCGTCTTCAAGATCGACCTTTTATTATAAAATTGAAAATGTAAACGAAACGCGAAAACCAACATAGATTATAATGGTAAAGGAACTTCGCCTAAGCCGGTCGCCGAACTCGCCGGATTGAGGTAGGCCAGGATTCCTATAATCAGAAAAACACGGCTATGTGTTACACACATGTAAACACGTTATACGTATATTCCGCGCCTGTGTTCTCGCGCTCCCGGCGTCGTTATTCGAACGAACAGGAGCAGAGAAATTTCGCTTGTTCGTATTATACGAATTCGCTAGTGGACTGTATATTAATTTTGCACAGAGAAAGAATTAATTCCTTATCTATACCAATTGCAGTCGATTACCTAGTGGACGGGGTTGCAAGTGGAGGTTGTAAGGCTCCAAATGCACTTTTCTCGTGAGTCTGTCTACTGAGTCTATGCGCCGAAACGCAGTGCAGTGCAACAGCCCAACCGTCGATCTGCGGCTTCTCTTAACACGTTCCATCTGACGATTTATTTGATCGGGGGTTGCACTGCGAAGCTCGACAGCACGTGATTCACTGCACGTTGCACATCTATTCGTTGCAGTTATCAGTGTGGAACCATGTGGGAGCCTGACCTACGAATCCGTTACTCCTCCGTACAGGTGCTCCTCTAAACGTTACACCGGCGGGATCTGTAGGAGTAAAGGCTCGACGACCAGAAAAGTCAGGCGTCCTTAGTGGACGCCGACCCGACTACAATGGACCCACCTGGAGGAACGCCACGTAGGTGCCTCTCTTCGGTGTCTCCTCAGCCTGGCGGTAATCACAGGAAAGTCGAAACGAGATTTGACAACTTTCTTGTGTCTCAATCGTTTACACGATCGAGACGACCACTCAATTCTGCACGGAGGGATCGAACACCTTACTGGTGTATATTCTCGATCTCCTGCCGCAGGACTGATTTCGCGGAATCTCGATTGGGAAAGCCCATACAAGATTCCGGGGTGTACTAGACCGAATCTTGAACGATCCGTTCGTCAAGGAAAAGTCGGAAAATTACCATACTTTTCCTGAGTTTAACGAATTCTCAGCTGTGCTAGGTCAATCAGTGGACCCGCACCAGTCTGAACATCTACTCTTTACACCCGTCAAATACAGACAGAACAGCTCTGAATTTAAACACTCAGAACTCTCCTTTCGTAAGTCGTTTTGTTCGAGTGAAATCGGGAGCCGATCCGCTCTAGAGAGAAGTCTAGGTAGGACTGCGCGGATTGACAGCCGAAAACACGGCGGCGATACTCTAATTAGTCGTTACGCGGCGCTGTCTAGATTTCGGCAGTCTTTCTCCGTCTAATTCTTTGCGCACTACTCTCTCACGGTATTGACGTCATCAACACCGTTGGCACACTCGAATCGAAGGTAATGAGCCGTTATCGATGCCCAGAAAAACTGATAATACACGCGTTTTTCTATCACTGCTCGCTGTACAAATTCTATTAGCGATAATCTCTCGGTTATTGTACGCTAACAGGATTAACGGTAATTGCGGCTCAGGATAATCGCTCGGCATTATGCAATCTTTAAACACTACTGAAATATTTTCTCAAAAGTGCGTAGGATTTCGGGGGCATGTGTATTCACCAAAAATGATTATAATTTACCCCTGCAGCCAAAAATAATTTTATCAGAACGATTTGAAATTTTTTAATTTAATTTTTTAATAACTTTTTAAGGAAGCCTCAGTCAAGAAATTGATATTCTTGATTTTCGTCTTATTTTGCCCTCTAGAATGTCCCATTACAATTTTTCCCAAGGGTAGCCGAACATAGTCCGGGAGACAGTAAACATTTTTTAAAAGTTATTTCATCAAACGGTAATTATTTAGAAAAGGGGGGGGTCTCACCGATTTCGATGATTTTTGAATCTTTGTAGAAATCAACATTTTGAACAACTTTTTCCTATACATATAACCGCCGCTCGGCCTTAGTTTTCAAGATTTTTCTTCAAAAAGATTGTTGCTCCTACAATGAATTCTATCTATACGTACGTGCCTGTGGCAGCGTGTGTGCAAGCGTTGAATCGCCGATTGTTTATTGTTTCTATAGATACATCGAGGCGGCCGGCAATGAATGCGTATAACGGGTGTGCTTAAAAACTCGATTTGAGTAGCCGGCCGCCTGACGACAGCCGGCATAAAAAACTCTAACCCAAACCTTATTTAAACCCAACTATTCTACCTAGTAACTAATATAATGGAGTAGGTCTGGGTTAGATTTTCTTATACCGACAGTCGTAAGGCGGTCGCCCGCGCATTTATTTTCTATTTCAATTTTCTTTATTGATATTATCAGACGTGGGAAAAATTTCAGCCATTATTTAAAAAAATTTCATTATTCGATCGTTAAAATCATATTGTCGACGGAAGAAGAATTCAGCTAAATAGCCTACATGATGTATTTGACGAGTTCCATACTTCGGAATATTCGCTCTTACTTCTCGCCATACACGTTCGATGTTCTGCGTATGTGTATTTGTCTCCGGATTTACAAAGTTGATTTTGTGGTTGACTCTTAAGTGCCTAAAACCTCCTTTATTAAGGCAATCGTACGCTCTCCAGCAATCACTTATAATTCTAGTGCCAGGTTTGATCCAATTTCGGATCGCCTCAAGTAGTGTCTCAAATGATCAATCTGAAACTGGAATAATAAATATATGTTTGCTCGAACGTTCAATTCCTCCGAATATCCACTGACCAGTTAAAAGTCTTCTCTTATTAAATTTCCGTTTACCAATCTTCGCCTCACATCCACTTCAACAATTTCATTCTCACCCCCGATTGGAACAGAATGTTTTTGTATCCATAAAATACATAATTCGCGGCAAAAACTGGCCCAATCAATTGCCGTTGTCGACGATATTTCCAGCTCATTTTGCAAAAATGTTTGCCTTGATGGTTTCATCATTAAATGGTAACCGATAAAGCGACAAATATCTTGCACAGAGCTATGTATATTATTAAAACACGTATTATGGAGAGCACTAATCCTTGATTTGCAATATATTCTCACTCGTTTTTTATTTCGATTTTTTGAAATATAACTTGCGTCGCAATTGAATATTAAATCTTTACGATTAAATTTCATTGCTTCTGTATGTTAGAATCTAAGGGTTCTAACCGGGGTCCGGATGAGGGAAAGTTCAGGGAAAGTTAAGTTGACACAATTTATTTGTATTTTCGCTTGTCGCGCAGCGACAAGCCTTTTATTTTACAACAGTTAAAAATAAAAATAGAAAAAATACAAAAATAAAAAATAAAAAAATTTAAAATAAATATATTTTTTCTTGGTCGGGCCGGGTTGCCCTATGGGCGTTGCCCTGGCTGCGGTGCTGGCCCTTGATTCCTGTAACAAAGGATCGACCAGAATTAAATACGTGATTGCACGTATCGTAAACACGCTCGTCAGCTGTTCGCCTCGCTCTCCTCGCGACTATCGTCGCGCTTGGAGGGGGGAGATCAGCTGTCGTTAAGCGTAAGCAAGTGGACTGTATTTTATTGTTGCTCGCGAATCGTTATTAATTAAAACGATCGACGAGACTTTTGCCCTGAACAGATGAGACTGGACTCGATTCCGTCGGGGGCTCTGTGATGCCACGGACGGGTCACCAAATGGAGGTTGTAAGGCTCCAAGTGAGTGGGTCCCGTGAGCACGTTCACCGTGTGGGTGACGTATAAACGTCGCGCGAGGCGTGTTTTTCCTGCTACACTTTATATCTACTGTGCAGCGACCGTTAATATCGGGGACTGCACAGTAAGCGAATTTACACAGAAAAACCTCGGGCTGGTCCAACCGCACTATAAAGCCTACCCGGCGACCGTATTCACGGGGACCGTATGTGGTAGGCGGCGTGACGGAAGGGAGGCGCTTTGAACCCGAACTCCGCCGTTGAGTGTACGGTCGACTCGTACACTGACGGGTTTTCGGAGAGGGTTCGCAGTGGCCTTTACACGGTAAACACTCCACGAGGCGGTACCGAACTATCGGTAGGACCTTTGGGAGGCTCCGAAGCCGTATAGCTTTAAAGGGAATCTAGGTGCGTGCACCCTGAGTCCCTTACGTCGCGGTCGCGGCAACGACTGCAACGTACAATCAACCTCTCGCGTCCGCGGTCACGTCACGCGCTGCGTGCACTAGACCACTTCCTTCGCTTAAAGTGATTGTTCTTTTTTGAAATCTCAAATCGCAGCAACGATGAGAATTCTTTTACAGAAAGTCCAAATTTATTTCTTGCCGAGAAGTTTTTTGCTTGCTCGGCGGAGCGCGTACTTTGAGGAGCGAGATCGTCTGGGATCCGCTCCCGTTGGCAATCGGCTCGTGAATAATTTTCAAAATCGTCGAGCATCGACAGACGAAGACTCGGTCGCGCCTCGTCGTCGCGACGTGGCGCTGTCGAATCTGATTGTCGATCTCTTTTCAATTAACGATACGGTTCTCTCTCTCGATGCTGACGTCACTATGCCGTTTAAATGGCGTTTGAAGCGAATCTTCGCGTGAGGTCAGCGTACAAAACACGTAAACGGCCGCGGTTTTAAACTGTCTGTACGCCGAACGAACTCGGCGACAGCCTAACCTTCCGGAATGTCACGTACACAAACGGATACGGGACTCGCGGCCGAGAAATAATATTTCACGGACGAACGCGAATTTAAATAGTTTTGAACATATTTAAACACTGTACTTTTACACTTACTACAATACATCTCACCATGAATCACTCTTTGTTCAATTAAAAAATCAATTAGTGTATCATAATTATTGCATATACTTAATTATTCATACAACTTCATTCTAAAACCTTTGACAGCAATGCGTTTAAGGCGATATCAATGCAGAACTAGATTTAGCTTGACACACTATGCATTATTTGTCGTTGGCTGTCATGCCGACTTATACAAACAAGAGAAAAAATCGACGATCGTGGACTGACGCAATACAGAGCCATAGACATGTACATATAGACAGAATTCATTGTAGTAGTAGCGATCTTTTTGAAGAAAAATCTCCGAAACAAAGGCCGAGCGGCGGTTATATGTATAGGAAAAAGTTGTTTAAAATTTTGATTTCTACAACATATTCAAAAATCATCGAAATCGGTGAGAGCCGACCTTTTCTAAATAATTACCATTTGTTTAAAGATTGCATAATGCCGAGCGATTAGCCTCGGCCGCAATTACCGTTAATCCTGTTAACGTACAATAACCAAGAGATGATCTCTAATTGGATTTGTATAGCGAACGGTGACTGAAAAACGCGTTTATTATGAGTTTTTCTGGCATCGGTAACGGCTCATTACCTTTCGATTCGAGTGTGCTAACGGTGTTAGTGACGTCAGTACCGTGAGAGAGTAGTGCGCCGATAATGTGACAAGGAGAGACGGCCGAAATTCAGACAGCGCCACGGAACGACCAGTAAGAGTACCACGGCGACGTCTTCGGCTGTCAATCCGTAACATTCTTACGGCGACTTCTGAACGAGACGCATCGGCTCCCGATCATATTCGATCAGAAGTTAATCGCGATTTAAGAGGGAAGATCCTCGTGCGAGAAAGCCATAAAGACTGCTGTTTCAAAGGGTGTAGCGAGCCTTGCTCGAAAAGGTCGGAAATTCATTCCCACCTTGCTTGGAAAACACGATTCGCATCTCGATTCGTGCAAGTTCACCTGATTCTCGTTCGAGCAAATCTCGATCGAGTTTAATTAGTTTAAATTTACTGCATATCTTGGAGGGCTCGAGAATACACCAATAGGGTGTTCGACCCCTCCTGTGCGGAATTTAACGGTCGATTCCAACGTATACACGTTGAATCATATAGAAGTCGGCGGTACCGTCCATACTTCTGTGTGATTGCCCTTCGGCTTAGGAGACACCAAAAGGGAGGCACCTACGTGGTGTACCTCCAGGTGGGCTCACTGTAGTCAGGTCCACGTCCATTTTGGACGTGTGATTTTCGGTCTTCGCCTCCTTATTTCTATAGATCCCGCCGGTGTAACGTATAGAGGAGCACCAGTGCGGAGAAGTAACGGAGTCGTGGGTCAGGCCCCCGCGTAGTTCAAAATACTGCAACGTATCACGTCGAGTAGTGTATTCGTGCAGTGAACAACGTGTTGTCGGGCTTCGCAGTGTAACTCTCGGCCAAATAAGTCATCTGTTGGAACGTGTTAAGAGAAGCCGCAGATTGACGGTCGTGCAGTGCACTGCAGTGCGACTCGACGCACAGACTCAGTGT
Source organism: Colletes gigas (assembly GCF_013123115.1). Taxonomy (NCBI): domain Eukaryota; kingdom Metazoa; phylum Arthropoda; class Insecta; order Hymenoptera; family Colletidae; genus Colletes; species Colletes gigas. The sequence goes on from NW_025106820.1 coordinate 15,892, forward strand.
GCATACTCACGGGAACAGTGCATTAGGAGCCTTACAACCTCCTCTTGCATCCCCGTCCACTGGGCAATCGACCACTGAATCGGCGAAGAAAAGAAGTTTAATTCTTTTCCTAGCCAAAATACAGTCCACTTTATATTTCGTAATTTACGACAAGTTTACAATTCTCCGCTCCGGTACGTTCGAATTACGAAGCCAGGAGCGCGAGCAAACGAGCGCGACGAAGATACGTATACCGTGTACGTGTGTCTAACACATAGTCGTGTTTTTCTGTTCATAGGAATCTTGGCCTGCCTCAATCCTGCGAGTTCGGCGACCCAGCATCGAGCTAGGCCAGAAACGAGGCCAAATTAATATTCTTATGTACAGTCTCGTTAATTTTTGATTATAATTGTTAATTGGGTTTTCTTTTGTTTCTTTTATTTGTTTTTTGTAATAAAAGGTCGGTCTTAAAGGCCGACGAAAAGAAAACCATTTGTGTCCGATTCACTTCCCCTATAAAACTCCCACACCTCTATCCGGACTCATTCGTTAAAAGTATATATCCATTACTTTTTAACCCTATTAATTTTTCTATTTAGATCATATCTTTACAACTATTTGTTAATATTTAAAATATAAATACAAAATATTTCTTTATTTGTTACTGAAGTTTGTTACAGCGTGCACGGTACTGGCTAAGAGTGTTTTTTCATTTTAATTAATCCTTAATTAACCCTTACGAGTGAGACTGCCTTGAACAACGTTATTCTAAAATATTTGTGGAATATGTTTTTAATGTGGTTTCGGTAGGTATATCGGCGAGTACAACATCAGGGCCGCCAACAACCTGGGCCGCGCCACCGAGCACGACTACCTGCCCAACTACCCCCACCCGGCATGCGCGCGAGCGCCTAAGAGGACCCGGATAGCTCGCCCGGGATGGATTCGTGAAAAGGTCGTTGAGTCGAGCGTACCACGAGACCATCGACAATTTGTTAATCAATATAAGCATTTCGTCAAATAATAAACGAAGATATTAAAAGTGTGACTATGGAGGATGATTGCCACCCCCACACCCCTCTCACTCCTTCAGGTATGCACTGTATAAGGTTTCGTTTCATTTTTCCTTTCTAGATGTTGTCACAGGAAACCGTTCGTGGTATATTACGAGACGGAATCCGTTAACGGTTCAGCGTTGCACACGTCGTGGTTTGCACACGGCGTGCAATCGCCCTTTTCGGTTAGGGCGATCGTCGATTGTTAATCGAACCGTTCTTTAGACGAGCACCGTGCCGTGCGTTCCTCAGATCGTCGCGAGTTCGCGTCCAGACACAACGTAGCAGATCATTATGTATTTCGCCTTCTATAATAAAGTTTTCTGTTCGTTATTGTTATCTGTGCATATACTTTCGACCACAGTGCATCTACTATTGCTATCCCATTAACAATACTAGAAAAGGTAGGAGAAAAGATTTGTTTGATCTTAATCCTTCTTAAGATTTATATAAATCGTTTTAAACATTTTTTACAAATAATGTATATGGATCGAAATAATTATAAAACTATAAGACGCATAATCATCATTATCCGGGAGCTGATCACGCTCAAATCTAATCAGACCTTGAAACGAGAACAGAAAATTTAAATGTAAAGTTTCATTGAAATTCATTCAGCCGTGTAGACGCAATCATGTTAATAGCATAGGAACAACAAAAAATGTCTTTTTTAACAGTCACAATATGATCAGGGAGTGTTACGTAGCCCGCAAAATAAAAATACTGGGGCAGTCGAGACTTGGAATCGTATGCCGATTATCGCGAAGTCGTATTTCAACTGTTTTTCTTTTACAAGAGCAAAAAGGAAAAGCTCACACTAGCGTTCTATATCGTTTTCTCGAAATTGTGCGAAGTACCGAGCTCACATACAGGTGGCTCGTGTGGTAGTATATGCCTGCAATCCCCACCACTCCGCGTTAGACGCTAAGGAAGTTCTTCGTTATTGTATTCGTATTGTCGATTTCGATGCACTCAATTATGCCCGATTTGGCCACACTGGCCACACACTGGTATTCTGATTCATCGCGCGTAGCATCGTAGCGTGCCGCCATACGAGTTTGTTCGCCGGTGCGCAGCGTCGTGGCGTGTCGCCATTCCGAGTTTGTGCAGCATCGTGGCGTAGCACCGCACCGAACAAAGACCGCGTTGTGCGTAGTACTAATTACTGCATCTGTTTAAATAATTGAAATTGTTAAACCAGTGTCGTGAAGTACCGCTTCTCATTGAGGTGAAACAGCATTCTGGCATTCTTTTGACGCTTTCCTCCCTTGGCCGCAGATTTATCGTGTGGACGCAAGAGCCGGATCAACAAGTTGTCGACGTGAGGCTACAGGCGGTCCAGCCACACGTTAGACGCCACAGATCCACGACGGCAGTGATACCTTTCTTTTTTTTTTTTTTTTTTTTCTTTCGTGGGGAAAATCTTCGAAAGACTCCCTCCCACCTCTTTGGGGAGAGGCGGGAGGGGTGTGTGGGATTCCCCGCGCCCATTATAACGGGCGCGGGACCTACCCACTAAAAACCCCACGGTGACCCTTCCGCACGATTTGGGAGGATACCGGGAATCGCTCGAAGTATACTTCCGGTATCCTCCCCGTGCCCGCGCTTTGCACCCACCCGCGGGGGGACAAACGGTCCCCCCGGTAATCGCCCTGTCTCATAGCGGCAGGACGAGGCCACATCGTCCTGCCGCCATCCGTCCCGGGGCCGCGTCTAGTGGCGGCTGCGAGCCCCAACTCGCAACCGCCGCGACCCCGTTTCTACCCCTCGGAGGCCGGCAGCTAACGGCCGCACCAGGCCACCGAGGGTGCCGCTCCGTGCGCCGGACCCGGACAGGAGGCAATGCCACCCCATCCGGTCCGACCCTGCGCCGCCTGGCGGGAGGGGGCTCCTATCAGGACCCCCCTCCCAGCCTGGGTCATGCGCCACGCCGAGGGGGCCGCCCGCGTCGCCTGACACCCAGGCGACGCTCTCTCGCCACCAAACGAGCGCGAGCCTCAGCGCGCCGCTGACGCTCGCGCTCCCTTCCCGCGGTCTCCTTCTGCAACATTACGATTTCGCAGAAGGAGGCCACGGCCCTCCACTTCTCCTCGCTGCCGAGCATGGCGCGCACCATGCCCGGCAGCGAGACATCCCGCCCGATGACGCCGATCAGGACACGGCGTTCACCCTCCCATGCAGCGCATACCTCGAGGGTATGTTCCGCCGTGTCCTGCTCAGCGTCACAATGGCAGCAACGCGCCGTCGGCTCCTTCCCTATCCGGCACAGGTATCTCCCGAAGCTGCCATGCCCCGAGAACACCTGTGCCATCCTGTAAGTGAGGCTTCCATGGCCTCTGTCCAGCCACTCACATAGGAGTGGCCGAACAGCCCCGACTGTCCGGTGCCCCGCGGTAGGCAGAGCCAACCGCTCTTGCCACGCGTGCACCACGGACTGCCGGGCCTGGCGCTTCAACTCGCCCCAAGCAGGTTCCTGCACACCCGGGGCCGCCCCCTCCCCCGCGCGACGGTCGACGCGGTGACGATACATCATCGCGTGCGACACCAATGTATGGATGGAATATTTATTAACTGAACAATTGCAAAATTTCAATACTGCACACACTGTCATATATGCGTGTTGGAAATCCTATAAAAAAAAATGATACAAAAACCGAAACGACTAATGTAAGATAAACCAGCCCCCTGTGCCCAGCCTCGTTTCTCTGGTAATATATGTAAGAGAAATACATTGTACACTATACAATATGTATGTGTATTTCTCTCACAAGCTTTCTCTTACTGCGCATGCCTGCGGAACCAGGGAAAGACAGAAAGAGATAGAGGAAAGAAGATAAGAGCCACGTGCGAATACGAATATTGTTAATCTGTTGTCAATACACATAATTTCGGGATAATAGCTTTAATGTCGTTTCGCGTCTTTACAGTGAAACATCGTGAAGTTATTATATCCTAAGCCAAATAGATAATAGAAAAAAGAAACATATTATAAATATATACCTCGTCTTTACAGTGAAACATCGTGAAGTTATTATATCCTAAGCCAAATAGATAAAAGAAAAAAGAAACATATTATAAAACGACATTTTGTCAGCTGTTTATGAAAATAAAAATGGATAAACTACGCTTCACGTTTGTAATAAAAGCAAAACCGGAGGACCCCAAAACAAGTATGTACGCCATAACCTCAATTGGTACTCCGTCTGGTGAAAATTACAGTATACCAGAAGAATTACAATCAATGAGCCTCCATAAAGAAATTATGAAAAATGATCCTATTATCACAAAAGTGAAAAACTCGTTAAAGAAAAGACATGATAAAAGAGAAGTTTGGATCACTTTAACAGAAGGATTAAAACAAACTTATATAGATGATAGTAATATGCAATTCGAAGGATACCTTCTGGAGAAAGTTGAGGAAAAAATAAAAGAAAATAAAACTACAGAAGAAAGTTTAATCAAAATATTAGAAACCTTAAAAAAGAAAGATGACATGTCAAACCACAGAAATAAACTAAAATTAGTGGAAAAATTTGTGTTGGAAAAGTTTTCAGGAAAAATCACAAACGTTCAACAGTGGTTAGATAATTTTGAAAGTGAATGCACCAGATTAGAAATAATCACAGCTATAGATAAAATAGAAATACTAAGATTGTTAATGGAAGAATCCGCTATGGATTGGTATAACTCTATGATAATCAAAAATACAATAAACTCTGAATGGAGCATTTGGAGAAAAAGTCTGTTGGAAACCTTTTCAAATAAAGGCTGGTCACCTGTTAGATATGCATTAAATTACAGATATAAACAGGGATCAATGTTAGAATATGCTCTGAAAAAAGAAAGATTATTATTAGAAATAAACAAATCTATAGACACAATAACACTGGTTAACCTCATCGCCACAGGATTACCAAACTACATAGCAGACAGAATAGATAGAGAAAAAATAAAAACAACAACCGATTTATTTAATGACATCAGGGGTTTTGAACATTTGATAAGAAAACCAATTCCTAAAGACAAAATTGATAATAATACAAGCTTTAACAATAACAACAAAGATAATAAATCACCTTGCTCAATATGCAAAAAGGCTAACAAAGGTATACGATTTCATCGCGAATCTTCGTGCTGGTTTAAAAGTAGCCAAGAAGATAAACAAAAAAAGCAAGAACCAATAAATAACAATCTAATTGAAACAGAATTCTTAAACATGGATCCAAAAAACTAGATCTAACACCACTAATCAGAATACCCATAAAAATCAATGATTCTTTAGAATTACAAGGAATATATGATCCTGGCGCTAATATATCAATAATCAACTCCAGGTTAATAAATTGTAAACATATGTCTAGTAATTATCACAGTAAAGTGAAAACGATTAATGGTGTAAAAGAAACGTTGGGTATAATATTACTAAAAATCAAAATTTTCAATATTGAAAAATCCACGCATGTTTTTGTCATAGAAGGAACAAATTTTGATCATGAATTTTTAATAGGATTAGATTGCATAAAAAAATTTAAACTAAAACAGGATGAAAAATTAGAAATTAGTCAGAAAGAGAATGAAATCGAAAAAGAAAAGAAAATTGAAGAGAACATTCCTGACTGTACAGGAAAAAAACCTAAAATTAATAATATATTTGGTAATAAAAATAAAACAGATAAAATCCTAAGGGATCATAAAACAAATAAAAAAATCCAAATAAATTTCAACGAACATGTAAAACCAAATGATTTTCAAAACATTACAAATCACCTAAATGTTGAACAAAATAATATAATTAATAAGTTAATAAACGAATACAAATACATTTTTGCAAAAGATAAATATGACGTCGGAACAGTAAAAGATTATGAAGCTCGCATCGACTTAATAATTGATAAATATTGCTGCAAAAGGCCATACAGATGTACCATTGAAGACAAGAAAGAAATAGAAGCACAAATAATAAAACTATTAAAAAAAGAATTAATTGAAGAATCCTATAGTCCTTTCGCTGCTCCAGTGACACTAGCTTTCAAAAAAGATGAGGGAAAAAAAATCAAGACTGTGCGTGGACTTTCGAGATTTGAACAAAATTATAGTCCCACAATCACAGCCATTTCCTATAATTGAGGACTTAATGGTGAAAACAAGAGGATGTAGATTTTTCACAATATTGGACATAAATTCAGCTTTCTGGTCAATACCACTCCGGATTGAAGACAGAAGAAAAACAGCGTTTGTGACGCAAGAAGGGCATTACCAATGGACGTGCTTACCATTTGGCTTAAAAACATCACCCGCCATTTTTCAAAGAATTTTAAGCAATATAATTAGAAAATATAAATTAAACGGGTTTGCAGTTAACTATATAGATGATATATTAATTTTCTCCAAAACTTTTGAAGAGCATATTAGTCATACAAAACAATTATTAGATGCGATATCACAAGAAGGATTCAGATTAAAACTATCAAAATGCTCATTTGCACAAGACTGGGTCAAATACTTAGGCCATATTATTAAGCACGATTCAGTCACACCACTGAACGACAACCTCACGGCGATAAAGAATTTTCCAACACCTACAACACAAAAACAAGTCAGGCAGTTTATAGGTAAAATTAATTTTTATAACAAATATATTCCTAACTTTTCAATAATATTAGACCCCCTTTATAATCTACTCCGAAAAAATCAAAAATTTATTTGGGATGAAAAATGTCAAAATAGTTTTAAAAATATGAAAAGCTTGCTATGCTCAAAACCTATACTGGCCATTTTTGATCCCAAACTATCTATAAAAATATACACTGATGCTAGCCTACAAGGTATTGGAGCAATTTTCAAACAAATACAAGAAAACGGAGAAGAAAAACCAGTGGCATACTTTTCCAGGAAATTGAATGAGAGTCAAAAAGAAAGAAAGCGATTTACCTAGAATGCCTTGCAATAAGAGATACTATAAAATATTGGCATCACTGGTTGGCAGATAAATCATTCACGGTTTTTTCGGACCATAAACCATTGGAAAAATTAAATATAAAGGCCAGAACAGATGAAGAACTAGGAGATCTAACGTACGACTTATCACAATATAACTTTAAAATCATTTATTCACCTGGAAAAACAAACATAGAAGCAGATGCACTGAGCAGGAATCCAGTTTTGGAACCCAATAAAAGTGAAGAATGTCATATACAAACAGCAAACCTAATAAAATTAGAAGAAATAAAAAACGATCAATCTACAAATATAAATATACAAGAAAGAAAGGAAAAATTACTCGAAAAAAATAACATTTTCTATAAGAAAATAAAAAAAAGAGATAAAATTCTATTGTCTGAACAGTTTAGTTTAAAATTAATAGAAAATGTACACAATAAATACTGTCATTTAGGCATAAAGCAAATGGAAAATAAAATAAAACCGTTCTATACAGCAAAAAATTTAACGTACAACATCAAGAAAATATGCAACAGTTGTCAAATTTGCATTAAAAACAAATCAAGAACAAAATCTAAAATAGGTCAAATGTCACATCTCGGACCAGCTACTCGCCCATTCGAAATTGTATCAATAGACACCATCGGAGGCTTTGGAGGGACTCGGTCTACAAAAAAATATTTACACCTGCTGGTAGATCATTTCACACGGTACGCATATATTGTACCGTCAAAAACTC
>NW_025106821.1:0-23219 GCF_013123115.1 Colletes gigas
GAGATCGAAATGGTTCGCAGGCAATCATGTATACGGTCGAAATTGCACCATTTCGGAAGCCAAAATCGCTCTAAGTCCACACGATGACAAGAGGTATATCGTACCCGATTCGACCGACACTCTGCCCTGGGGACATTATAGAATACCGTTGTAAATCGAAATTATTGTATTTATTAACTCCTTGTTACAAATAGTGGAATTATTCTGTAAAAAAATAAAATTGCTCACATCAACATGTATCATTGTATTTATTGAATCATGTATTATTATGTTACAATACATTATTTTTATTTATCCAAGAATTGTGTGATTTATCAAACCCTAGCCACTTAACATATACCTTATGTCCCTTCCTACGCAACACTTTTTCCACTAGATGCACATCAGGATCGGTGACACGCTGCAGCTCGTGTTCGTAGAATCCTCCGGCAACAGGTTTTCCACACGAATCGAGAAGCAGATACGTTGCGGGATTAGTTGCCTGTACTTTGGCTATCTTGAACACCACCGTTGACCAATTCGGCGTATAGCCTTTATCGAAGATGGTTTTAAATTTGCTCACGCGCACAAACTCGCCCAACTTGAATTTTTCTGTAGCAGCGATCTTTATGTTGTTGTATACGGTGGCAAGCAGCTTATCAGCGATCGCAGGGGTAACATCACAAGGACGCATTCCGATGGTCCTATGTTTTAGTGCATTATACTCTGCAAGTAGACGCGGTAGCGCATCAATCCATTTATAGGTTCCATTGAGCGTAAACAGTTTCCACATATTGTTCTTCAAGGTTCGATTGAAACGTTCAACGACGGAGGCCTTCATCACCGAATACGTTGAATAATGATTAATGCCATGCTTTGTCAAGAGTTTCTGCACATCAGCGTTGTAAAATTCTTTTCCTTGATCGGGTCGCAAATTTTTCGGATATCGATCTCTAAATACCTTTGCAAAGGCTTTAGTCACCTCGGCACCACTTTTAGTCTTGAGCGGGACCGCCCATGCATACTTTTTTTTTTTTCCTTTTTTTTTGTCGTGGGGAAAATCTTCGAAAGACTCCCTCCCACCTCTTTGGGGAGAGGCGGGAGGGGTGTGTGGGATTCCCCGCGCCCATTATAACGGGCGCGGGACCTACCCACTAAAACCCCCACGATGAACCTTCCGCACGATTTGGGAGGATACCGGGAATCGCTCGAAGCATACTTCCGGTATCCTCCCCGTGCCCGCGCTTTGCGCCCACCCGCGGGGGGACAAACGGTTCCCCCCGGCAATCGCCCTGTCTCATAGCGGCAGGACGAGGCCACTTCGTCCTGCCGCAATCCGTCCCGGGGCCGCGTCTAGTGGCGGCTGCGAACCCCAACTCGCAACCGCCCGTGACCCCGTTTCTACCCCTCGGCGGCCGGCAACTAATGTCCGCACCAGGCCACCGAGGGTGCCGCTCCGTGCGCCGGACCCGGACAGGAGGCACTGCCACCCCATCCGGTCCGAGCCTACGCTGCCAAGGACGTCCGCCCAGACGGGGGCCCCGTATAGGGCCACCGACTGAACCATTGCCACATAGAGGCGGCGAACTCGGCCCGCTGGGACCCCCAGGTTGGGCAGAATCCGGCACAAAGCCCCGACCATCCTCTCCAACCGGGGGACCAGGCAGCGGAAATGCTCCTCGAAGCGCCAGTGGCTATCGAGGATCAGCCCCAGATACCTCATCTGGGGCTTCACCTCGATATTAGCCTCACCCACGCGGATCAAAAGGGGGTGGGGGATCCTGTCGAGGTGAATGGAACGCTCTCACCTCGGTCTTATGGACCGCCACCGTCATCCCCATCCCTCTGATCCGGTCGACGCCGCGTTGCGCCCCCTCCTCCGCGAGACGCTTGGCCCTCCGCCAGTGCACCCCGACGGCCAGCACCAGTGTGTCATCTGCATAACACACGGCGCTGACACCGTCGGGGAGGTCGGCCCGCAACACCGCGTCGTACGCGATGTTCCACAGGAACCGCCCATGGATACTTGCTCAGCACATCGATGACGGTGAGTATATAGCGGTGACCTCGGTTGAATCGCGAGTATGGACGCATTTCTACAACATCAGCTTGCCACAGATCATCGTATCCATGGACTATGACGCGCCTCCGTGGGAAATGTCTTCGAGCCGGGGCATGCAATTCCTCAACAAGTTGTAGCTTCTTGCGGCTATGGTTTTCTTTACTTTTGGATTTCGATAATGGCGACATGTTTGATCGCAGAGGTATCTTTGACACGAATGAAGTGATAATTATTGCGTACATGTATTATGTGCTTCCCATCGTCCCAAAATAATTCTGGACATGTTCAACCGTCTCGCATGATTCTCCATCGTAATTCTGCTGCGGGATAGGATTCAATGTCTGCGATATCTTTTGAACACTGTTTTGCAACATTAGCATATCTCTCTGCCACACAATCAGCTTCCTCTCCAATTCTTCCTGCTGCTCTCTCAAAAGTTTAATGCTCTTTTCCACATATAGTTTATTGACAGCATCGCTGTCGGCTGCGGGTTGTGCTACGCGTCGTATCTTGCGTGATGTTGCATCAAAGTCGGCACCTGCCACGCAAAGAGCATTGTCTCGCATATAATTTCGAAGCATACCGCTCCATTTGTAATAGTCCATTCTAACTGCTCGACTCTTCTCGAGCGATACCCCAAATTTGTTGATCGGCATCTAAATGCATACAGTGCACATCATCGGTGCGCGGTTTAATTTATAATGAGGCCTACCTCGCGAAGTTCCTCGATAATCGATAGAATTTCATGGTCATGCGAGTTGTTACCCGCCTGACGCGACGCTTCCAACAACCGGAGTCGATCCACCAGCTCGTTGGGATCGTCCCAGTGCACGTAATCGATCTTGTTATCATTTACCGTCATGACATGCGGAACCGGCAGGCCTTTCCCTGCCTTACTGGCAGATACACGGGGTAGTAGCGGTGCAATTACATGTTTATACTTGTATCCCTTGTTACCCATTATGTAATTTTGTGCGTTATGGCCACGTCTGTGAGCATTTGTTGTCAGTAGTATACTTTTGTATTTTTGCCTATCGGCATCTGTGTATATGGCGTCGTCGGGAATTCTCTTGAAAATAAGTTCATAAAGACCGGGAGTTCCTCCATATTTTACACCATCTATGATTATATTATCATCCTTGTCCATATCGAAAGCCTTATCCCCAAGCATCGTTCCACTATTGTCAAAGTATACTCCATACACATGATCCATGATCGTATCCCTATCACCACTTAGGATTGCGCGCATGTATTTTTGCCCCAACGGACCGAAATGGTTGCGAAATGTACGTTGCCCCTCGGATGTTTGGAGTTCATGCCTAATAGATGTTGCAAATGACTCATCGGCAGAAGTTTCGTAAACGTCTTCAGCATTGGTTGTGATCGACTGTACATCGGGAAATGTATTTATTGGTGCAGGCGGAACCGGGGAATCGTTTGACATGACATTCGGTTGTTTCCGCTTCGATTGAACTGGTGTGGAGGTTACGAGCGAATTTTCCGATGACATGTATAATCGTTTTCTATTTCTCTTATGTGATGTGTTCCCTTTCGGTTGGATTTTTGGTTTATGTGTTAATGTTTCATTCCCTTCAACGTTCGTGCTCGTCAGCGATGGTATGTCAGCTTTTGTCGCTGTTGTATTTTCCACAATATGTTTTAAGGGCTCAACAACAGGTTTAAAGTATCTCTCCAACGCGATATCTTCCTCCATCTTACCAGTCTTCAAAGCCTGATGTTTCTTGCGAATGGAATCACTGGTTTTTGCAATTTCCTTCGCTATTCTCTCGCGATCCTTAATCTCCAGACTATCGATATCAATCATTGTGCCGCAGACGTTGCTTTTCCACCGACGCACAGTGGTCCCAAATCGTGAAAACGTGGCCAAAACCCCAAAAAATAATTTTTCGGTATGGAGGTTTTACCTGTTGGAATCGGCAGTTTAAGGATGTCTCTTTCGGGTAGGGAAAATGAAATGAGTCATATTTTTATACCTGGATGGCAATTGCGATCCAAACTTCGGCTTCGTTAGTCAGTCGTTTGTCGAGAGCGTAAGCGTCAATTCGTACCACAGAGTGAAAAGTGCATAAGTTTTTTTAGAAAACATCAATTTCAATTCTGCAAAATGGATGCTGTTCCTGGAAGTAAGTAGAACATTTCTGAGTACTAACATATTAAAAATTGTTATCCATTAATTTGTTAAACCGGTACATTCATTACTGAAAATAAAATGTAAAATTTCATGCATGCATCGCAAACAAGTAGGCAAAAAGTTGCTCATTCCTCAATATCCCACTGCCATTTTTGTTCAGGCTTGTATGTGATACTTTCACCTTGCAGAATTTGCAAGAATTAGCTGCAAGTTTTTGCAACTAAAGTCGTACCACCCTATTTTATAATGGAGGGTGACCGCGTTACTAAATCACGCGGTTTTTTCTTGGAAACTGTGGCAGATACAACAAATTTTTTAAAATAAATAATGTATAATTTTAGGTGGACTTATTATTAGATTTAATAAATTTTTAAATTAATGCATAAATAATTTTTCATTATTAAATATTGTATATTTTTCAATGAACCAGTTGATCTACTTCATTATTGATTATTAATCTGCATTAAACTATTTACATGAAAAATTATTTATTTCGAAAATAGTTAATAAAATTTGAGAATTTAAAACTAAAACATTTTTTCGCATTTGCCATGTAAAAGCACTAAGAATCAAATAATATGAAGGCACTGCTGTAAGCTGTAAATTGTGCCTTATACCTGCCTGACTTTATGACAGACATAAAACATTTGTGCGGTATTGCCTTTCGTTTTCTCTTCCTTTCGTTTTCATTTAGATTTTTTACTTATACAGGGTATTCGGCCACCCCTGGGAAAAATTTTAATGGGAGATTCTAGAGGCCAAAATAAGACGAAAATCAAGAGTATCAATTTCTTCACTGAGGCTTCATTAAAAAGTTATTAAAAAATTAAATTAAAAAATTTCAAATCATTCTGAAAAAATTATTTTTGGTTGCGGGGCTCAATTATAATCACTTTTGGTGAATACACATACCTCCGAAATCCGACGTGTTTTCGTGAAATATGTGTGGGCTATATCGGAGCCGCCATTTTGTTTTTTTAAGTTATGACTTTTGATTCGTAATCAGCAACCTCGATAGTACCTATGTATCAAATTTCAGGTGATTCCGACATTTCTTTCGCATATGTGTGAATAATATCGGAGCCGCCATTTTGTTTTTTTAAATTATGACTTTTGATTCGTAATCAGCAACCTCGATAGTAACTATGTATCAAATTTCAGGTGATTCCGACATTTCTTTCGCATATGTGTGAGCTATATCGGAGCCGCCATTTTGTTTTTTTTAATTATGACTTTTGATTCGTAATCAGCGACCTCGATAACCCCTACCTACAAATTTTTAGCTAAATTGAAGAACTCCTTCATATTATGGCCAACTTTTCGGCATTTGGGACCACTGTGCGACGTGTCGATTACGATTGACCATCTCACGATACCGCAAACTCGTTAAATCCCTTTCTATAACGCCCATTGGACATCGCGCTATCCTTGTCTATCACCACGAAACCGTACTCTCGTTGCCAACAATTGCGACACAAAGCGCAGAAATCCTCGTAAGACATGTCGGTGTTTACGTGATCGTTGTACACATGTTTCAAGTTGGTACCATCCTGCTTAAACAGAATCAGCAGATTTGCATTGTCTCGTATAAGATGTTTGGGAATCTTTGCGTACGTCTGACAGAGATAGAAACAGTCAACGTTCGAGTGGCGCCCCATTGCAAAGTATTCTCGTATCGTATCTTGCTTGTCGCATGCCACGTCATCAAAGATAAAAATGGAATTCGGAAGCGATTCGCTCGGTGGGATGACGTCACTGTTATTTGAAAACGTAAAGTAGCCAATTTCATATATCGGAGCCAATAAATTCTCCAAATACTGATATTTCGGCTGTTGCAACGACTTGGAATACACGTACACGTTCTCGAAGCAAACGCCGTGAGGACTTTCTATCAAGCTCACTATCACGTTGGTCTTTCCACAATTTGATGGACCACAAATGATGCAACGTATAGTGTTTGGTAGCATGCTGCCATGTTTGCGTCTTTGTTTCGTAGACATCATTTGCGATTTATTGTCGAAATTTGACACGCGTATCGTCACTGGTTGTCGTACGAATCGCATGCTTTCCTCTCTACGAACCGCGAAATTGATTTTGATACGACGAAGCGACGACGCGCCCTATTTATAGACCAGCGTCGAAGCAAAACAGCTCAGTATTCGAAATGCTTCTCGTTCTGTCGGATAATTGCGACATTCGAGACATAACCTCTGAGCAGCTGAAATGTATACCAAAGATTATTCTACTCCAAGAATTTGACAGACACACTGACCAGTTGTGGGACAGACTCCCCGAGCATATAAAAGTCGATTTTGAGGTTCGGCAGTATCGTCGGTGTCTGGAACATTATAATCGCCCTTGGCAGCGAACGCATATCGACGGTCCAGCACCACTGATTAAAAACTGCAGTGAATGACGCCGACGAGAGTAAAGAATGGCGGTGGTTTGTTAAATCGAGCGATAAACGCGCTACCTATCGAATTACATATCCCAGGATACCAGTTTTGTGGTCCAGGAACTCATCTGGCAAAACGATTGGCTAGAGGTGATCAAGGCATCAATCCGTTGGACGCAGCGTGTCGCGAACACGATATTGCATATTCGCGTAGCAACGACCTCGACGAAAGGCACGCAGCAGATATCGCACTCGCTGACAAAGCGCGAAAACGCATCGTTGCGCGAGACTCGACTCTAGGTGAAAGAGGAGCTGCTACAGCTGTTTGGGCAGCTATGAAGGCCAAGACGAAAATCGGAATGGGGATGAAAACAAAACCCCGCAAAAGGACTGTAAGAAAAGCATCGCAAAAGCGGATTCTTCCAGTGGCCAAACGGGGTGGTATATTACCAGTTCTCCCGCTGCTAGGTGTTCTCGGATCACTAGCTGGCGGAGCGGCGGGGATCGCCAAGGCGGTAAACGATAATACGGCAGCGCAACGTCAGCTGCAGGAAATGCAGCGTCATAATCGCTCCATGGAAGGTCGTGGACTTTATCTGACACCATACAAGCGCGGACAGGGAATCTCGAAACGGAAAAAAAAATGTCGAAAAGACAATAAAAATGCCTGTGGGTGTAACTACCGACATGCAATTGATTGAGTTGGCAAAACGTATGCGTATTCCATTCTTTAGAGGTGTTTTTATGCGCAACGCGCTACCCGCCGGAGGAGTACGTCGAAACGAGAGTGGTATCTTGAATTTGGACAATGTCGAGGGACCGGGGACTCATTGGGTGGCGTATGCGAAAAGAGGGCATCGAGCTGTATACTTCGATAGCTTTGGCAATCTTCGACCGCCTAAGGAATTGACACAGTATTTGGATAATGATGATGATGTGAAAATTGAATACAATCGAACGTCATATCAGGAGTATGATCAGAGCAATTGCGGACAACTATGTCTACGCTTTCTACAAACGATTGGCACCAAATTTAAGGATTGTCTCCCCACCACTCTGCTTCAGTACTAGTCGAGCAGTATCTCGGAATAAGTCGTTAACATTGACTCTAACTGGCAAGAGTAGCACCCTCGTTGTAAGCTACTTTCCACCCATAGATTTGAGCGACGATGATTACGAGCTTGGTCTAACAACCTTTGAAATGTATCATACAATACCCAACATCGACTCGAGCAACGATAAATTGTACTTCACCACAAACTATGACACCGACAACAACAGCGTCGACACTGGCCACAAGTACTGTCCTCTGCTCACTTGAAGTCCCACGGAAGGAATGCGGGAGAAGTAGAAGGGGCACACGTATTCCCACGCACACATTGGTCTCTAGCTCGCTATTCGTCGCGGCAGTTACACACACATGTGGACTGACTGACGAGGAAGGCAGCGAGATAGAAAGAGATAATGAGAACACGTGGCGGACAGAGCCCCCATTGGCGTAGTGTAACTTATATTACAGATAGATAGTGTAGATAGGAATTGGGAAGACTCGACTTCGATAGCAGAAAGACACTGCATCGAACTTGGGTCAAGAGTAACCGGTACATGGTTTTTTATGTTTGTGACTTAATGCTTTTTTGAGGAAAATAACTAGAGTTAAATCGGATTTTGTCAGACAAAATATTTGATTCCATTAAGTAAAATTAATTACAAGTAACCCTCCTATAATACGGTAGATAGGTTCCTAGAAAATGCCGTGTTGTGTGAAACCGTGTTATATGAGACTCAGAGCCAGTACATGAAGGGGAGTTACGTCCCGAAAATTTATTAAAAATAAATGTTTTTTTTTTTAATTCTACATAAGCAACTTAATTTTTATGAAAAATGTAAATGTATATATAACACAAAACAAAAAAAAACAAAAAATATTATTTTAATTTAACGCAACCTTAATTTAATAAATTATAATTTGTTTATATTTTTTCATGTCAAGCCACCATAGTTCATTATTCCTTCGCGTCATTATTTTAAGGTAATTTAGTTTTTAAATATGTTAAGCAAAACTCATGTTATCCAATGCTATAGAAGTATAGTGGTGTACAAAAGTTTTCGCAATTTTCTTATCGTTTTAAAGCGAAACCATGTTATAAGATGCCGTGTTGTAGGAGGGCTACCTGTATATCTCAAAATCATCTTGATTACTCCACTTATAAAAAAATTGCTAATATTACATATTATTCCTTCCTATATTAAATAACACTTATGAGATAAAACAGACATTTTATACATTAAACATGAACGAAACCTCAGTAGTTTATGGGGTCTCCAAGCTTTAAATTTGTATATATACTGAAATAGGGACACGAATAAAATCTGTTCCTACGACTATGTCACACGGCGTGGCCGAAGGTTGGAACATGCGGCTCAGGGAGCGTTAAAGGTGGGGAAGGGCGGTCCGACTCCCCTTGCCCCTGTGCCGTCTCGCGGGACTTCAAGTGAGCGGAGGACAGTACATTACGATTCCCCACGGCTCCTACGAACTAGACGCCATTGCTAAGTATTTGAAGCAGCGATTACTCGAGCGATATCCTCAAAATCTCGGTAGTACCGATGATGTATATCCTATAGTGTTGCGCCCCAACAACAACACCATGAAAAGCGAGCTGTTCTTCTCATTTCCCATAGATTTTACGAAACCCAATAACATTGGATCGCTATTGGGATTCTCGGCGAATCGGGTATTAAAACCAGGACTGTGGCACGAAACGGACGATCCGATTAATATCATGAGCGTAAACATTATTCGCATTGAATGTAGTGCGACCGCTGGCGCGTACAACAATGGGAAGCGCGTACATACGATACATGAATTTTCTCCGAGAGTTCCGCCAGGATATAAGATATCGGAAACGCCCGCACAGATCATTTATCTTCCAATCACCGCACGGATCATTACGGATCTAACGATACGCGTTGTGGATCAAAACGGACGATTGCTGGATTTTCGCGGTGAAGAGATTACCATCAGACTGCACGTGCGACGACGATAATACCTGTGGTGCGAACTGATGAGATGCTTGTGTTGAACGACTCCAGAAACACGTTTCTTCCAAACGAAATTGTCTACAACAGTAACAGCTCTGATTACGTTAAAACGAAGAGGCTCAGTGCTGCAAACATTGCATTTTTGAAATCCTTGGGATTCAGTGTGCGCATTTAAGTTGAAAATGGTTGACATTCTAAGCATTGGAGGGAAGCCGACGTTTGATGATCGCATTGTTAAGCTCGAGACTCACACATACAACCCATACGTTAACACGACGTGAGACACGTTCAAAAGTGGTACCCTACATGTTCAACTGATATGGACTAGTCGAATGATGGGTTTAAGGAAGAAGGAGAAGTGACTCGGCTCAGCCAATGACACATCCAAGGAAGAATGGGGATGGTCAGCAAAGATTTCGAAGAACATGAAGAACAAAGACATTCTATTTTACAAGCTATGCATCTTCGGTGTTGCGTGGCCCTTCCACCCGCACTCCGCCCGCGCAGAGCTCCCCATCCTCCTCAGAGGACGAACTTCTGAGGAGGAAGGGGAACCTGATACATAGCAAGCTGGTCGCCTTCCGGGATTAGCTCCTCCACGGAGGTACGGTCAGCAAGAAGGCGGTGTCTCCCCGACCAAAGTCGGTTCAGGCGGGGAAGGCGAAGGTGGGGGGTGTCCCAAGGGGGGGTGTCGTGGAGCGAGGTGGTAGGGCGGAGGCGAAGAG
The DNA here is from genome assembly GCF_013123115.1 of Colletes gigas. NCBI lineage: Eukaryota > Metazoa > Arthropoda > Insecta > Hymenoptera > Colletidae > Colletes > Colletes gigas. The sequence continues at coordinate 10,359 of NW_025106821.1, forward strand.
GGCGACGAGGAAGGCCTCGCAGCCGCGACCGGCTACCTCGCCGTCCGCGGCCAAGGGAAAGGCCGCGAAGGTGCGACCAGGGCGCCCCCCTAAAACGGCAGCAGTGACCCTGTGCGTTCCTCAGGCGGGCGACCTGACACTCGCGGGGGCGATGCAGCTCGCCACGTATAATATATCCCTGGAGGAGCTTGGCATCGCTTCCGTGAGGGCGAAGAGGGCCGTGACCGGGGGTCTCCTGCTGGAGATCCCTGGTCCAGAGGGCGGCGTGAAGGCGGACCGACCCGCCCAGAGGCTCCAGGAGCAGCTGGGCGAGCGGGTTGTCCGAGTCGCCCGGCCCACGAAGCGCACAGAGATGCGCATATGTGGGCTGGACGACTCGGTCACCGCGCAGGAGGTGTCCCGTGCCCTACCGAGGGCGGGTGATTGCCCCGAGGGAGTCGTGCGGGTCGGAGAAATCTGCAGGTCTCCTTCCGGCCTGGGGTCGGCGTGGGCCCGGTGTCCCCTCTCCGACGCTAGAAAGGTGGCGGAATCCGGGAGGGTATTGGTGGGGTGGGTTTCGGCGCGAGTGGAGATACTCGCGCCGCGCCCACTTCAGTGTCACCGCTGCCTCGAGTTGGGGCACGTGAGGCAGTGGTGCATCTCGCCGGTCGACCGCAGCGGTCCGTGCTACCGCTGCGGGGCGAATGACCACCGCGCGAGCCAGTGCTCGGCGGCCCCCCACTGCCCGCTATGTGCGGCCATGGGGAGGCCAGCCGATCACAGGGTGGGGAACAAAAAGTGCTCTCCCCCCTCCCGGAAGGGGAAGAAGAAGGGGCCCACCCCGGTTCAGGCACCGCGGTCGCTGGCAGCTTCCACAATGGAGGTGGACGGTGCCACGGAGACGGACAGCCGGGAGAAGGCTGGGACGGCCGTTAATAACGGCGCCCCGCCATCTCCTCCAGGCCAATCTCAACCACTGCCGCGCGGCAGAGGACATGATGTCCCAAGTCCTCGCGGAGTGGGGGGGGGGTTGGCCTGGCGGTCGCCACCGAGACGTAACGCGTGCCTGATCACCCACATTGGGTGGGCGACGCGGACGGTTTGGTGGCGACGGTATGGGGAGGTGGCGACGGGTCCCCGCCGTTCTCCATTCTGGAGCGCGGTCGGGGTTTCGCCGCCGTGGACTGGGGGGGAGTCGCCGTAGTGGGGTGCTACATCTCGCCCGCAGCGGTCAGGCCGCGTTCGAGCTGTACTTGGCCGAGGTCGCGGCTTGCGTGCAGCTCTGCGCGGCCCCGCCGGTGCTGGTCCTGGGGGACTTTAACGCCAATTCGGTGGCTTGGGGATCCCCGTGGGCGCCCCCCGTCGCCGAGGGTCTTGACCCCCTGCTGCTGGAGGTCGTGGTCAATACTCTTTTCCCAATTCGGGTGAGGGCACCTCGTCCTCCGGCGGAGGCGGCAGTACCAAGGGAGTGGGCGGCCGAGCTGGGGTTCATTCAGGTCGAGCTGGCCGCGGCCATCAGACGGCTCGGGGCGCGTAACACGGCCCCGCGTCCGGATGGTGTGCTCGGCCGGGTTTGGGTCTTGACCCAGGGCGTCCTTGGGGCCGACCTCAGGCGGATGTTCGACCGATGCCTGAGGGACGGGCGATTCCCCCCCAGTTGGAAGGTGGCGAGGATGGTCCTTCTCCGGAAGGAGGGTCGGCCCGCGGAGTCTCCCTCTGCATACCGGCTCATCTGTCTCCTCGACGAGGTGGGTAACCTGTTCGACAGGATGCACTGCCACCCCATCCGGTCCGATCCTACGCCACTTGGCGGGAGGGGGCCCCTATCAGGCCACCACTCCCAGCCAGGGTCATGCGGCACGCCGAGGGGGACGCCCGCCTCGCCTGACGTCCAGGCGACGCTCTCTCGCCACCAAACGAGTGCGAGCTTTTTCAGCACCACCTTGTACGGGCGCCCCCAAGAATCGTCATCGAGGGTCTGGAGGTGATCCTCCCATGCCCGGGTCTCGGCCCGTTTGATGGCGACCTGCAGAGCAACCCGCGCCATCCGGTATGCCTCATACAGGTCATCTGAACTCGCTCGCGCCACACCGTCGTCCGGTCGTAGACGACGGCGTCGTACTGGCTTCGTTCGCGGACACTCGCGACCCGCAATTCCGCGATCGCGGCTGACCACCAGTACACCGCCCAGCGAGGAGAAGCTCGCCCGACCCGGGGCATCGACGCGTCCCAAATGTTTGCGACTATTCCCCGCGCCGGGCAGCCTCCTCCTCCATGCTCGGCAACACGACCGCCATACGCGGCCAAGTTGCAGCGAGGACAGCTGCCATCAGGGCGTCCTTGCCAAGGCGCCGAAGCGCCCAGCGGCGCGGTGGGGTGCCACCCGGGCGGTGGTTCCGGGATGCAGCCCGGCGGCAGAGACCTCCATCCGGATATACCGGTGATCGGAGAGTGTCTCCGCCCCGGGACCACCTGCCTACCCGACACCATGAGCACGGCGTTGCGGGTCGCGAATCCGACATCCACGATGGACTCCCCATATCGCCGCACGCACGTGTGCTCCGACCCCCGGTTCAGTAACTGAAGGGCGAGCCCCGCCGTCCAGCCGCCCAGGGTCCTGCCACGAACGGTGGTCCTAGGGGATCCCCAAGCCACCGACTTGGCGTTAATGTATACCAGAACCAGCACCGGCCGGGCCGCGCAGGGCTGCACACATGCCGCGACCTCGGCAAAGTACAGCTAGCCTAGCTCACCCCTTGCTAGCTAGCTGCCTAGCTCACTCCTTGCTAGATAGATACCTAGCTCACACCTAGCTAGCTAGCTACATAGATCACATCTTGCTAGCTAGCAACTTATCACACTCCTTGCTAGCTAGCAACCTATCACACTCTTTGCTAGCTAGCTACCAATCTCACTCCTTGCTAGATAAATCCCAATTACACTCGTTACCAGCTAGCTATCTAGCTCGCACCATGCCAGCTAGCTACCCTGCACACTTCTTGCTCTATAGCAACCTAGCTATCTGCATGCTAGTTAGCAACCTATTTCACTGCTTGCAAGCTAGTCACCTAGCTCGCTCCTTGCTAGCTAGGTACATAGCTCAACCCTTGCTAGCTAGCTACCTAGCTTCCTCCTTGCTAGCTTGATACCTTGTACACTCCTTGATAGCTACCTGTCTAGCTCACTCCTTGCTAGCTAGCTTCCTGGCTCACACCATGCCAGCTAGCTACCTAGCTCACTTCATGATAGCTGGTAACATGGCTAACTCCATGCTAGCTTGTTATCTAGCTCACTCCTTGCTAGCTAGCAACCTATTTCACTGCTTGCAAGCTAGTAACCTAGCTCGCTCCTTGCTAGCTAGGTACCTAGCACACTCCTTGTTAGCTAGCTACCTAGCTCACACCTTGCTAGCTTAGTACTGTGCACACTCCTTGCTAGCTAGCTGCCCAGCTCACTCCTTTCTAGATAGATACCTAGGCCACTACTTGCTAGCTAGTTACCAAGCTCACTCCTTGCTAGCTTAATACTGTGCCCACTCCTTGCTAGCTAGCTACCTAGCTCACACCTTGCTAACTTAATACTGTAAACACACCTTGGTAGCTAGCTACCTAGCTCACTCCTTGCCAGCCAGCTACCTAGCTCACTACTTGCCAACTACCTACCTAGCTCACTGCTTGCGAGCTAGCTGCGTAGCACAATCACTTCAGGATAACATTCAAGCCCACTCCATGCTAGCTAGCTACCTAGCACATTTCTTGATTACAAGCAACCTAGCTCACTCCTTGCAGGCTAGCTATCTAGCACACTCATTGCTAGCTAGCAACCTAGCACACTCTTTTCTAGCTAGCTACCTAGCTCACTCCTCGCTAGCTAGGTACCTCGCTCACTCCTTGCTAGCTTGCTACCTATCTCACTCCTTGCTAGCTAGATACGTAGCTCACACCTTGCCAGCTAGCTACCTCGCTCACTGCTTGCAAGCAAATGTAAGTAGCCCACGCATTGCAATCTCGCTACATAGCTCTCTCCTTGCTAGCTAGCTACATAGCACACTATAGCTAGCTAGCTACCAACCTCACTCCTTGCTAGATACATCCCTATTACACTCGTTACCAGCTAGCTACCTACCTCCTCGTTGCTATCTAGCTACGTAGCTCCTTCCTTGCTATCAGCTACCTAGTACACTCCTTGCTAGATAGCTACCTAGCTCACAACTTCCTAGCTAGCTACCTATCACAGTCCTTGCTAGCTAGCTATCTACCTCACCAATTGCTAACTAGCTACCTAGCTCACACTGATCTAGCTAGCAATCTAGCTCACTAGTTCCTAGCTCGCTATCCAGCTGACTCCTTGCTAGCTAGCTACCAAGCTCACTTCTTCCTAGCTAGCTACATAGCATACTCCTTGCTAGTTAGCTACCTAGCTCACTCCTTGCTAGCTAGCTACATAGCACTGTCCTTGCTATCTAGATAACGAGCTCACTCCTTGCCAGCTAGCCGCCTAGCTTACTGTTTGCTGCCTAGCTACTTAGCTTAGTCGTTGCTAGATAGCTACTTAGCTCCCGCCTTGCTATGTAGCTACCTAGCTTACTCCTTGCTAGTTAGCTACCTAGCTCACTCCTTGGTAGTTCAGCTACCTAGCCTACAACTTGCCAGCTAGGTCTCTAGCTCACTCCTTGCTAGCTAGGTACCTAGCTCATTTCTTGATTGCAAGCAACCTCGCTCACTCGTTGATAGCCAGCTACATAGCTCACTGCTTGCTGTCTAGGTTCCTAGCACACTACCTTGCTAGCTAGCTACCTAGATCACTCCATGCACGATCGCCACCTAGGTCACTCCTTGCTATCTTGCTACCTAGCTCACTCTTTGCTCTCTAGCTACCTAACTCACTCTTTACTATCTAGATACCTCGCTGACGCCTTGCTAGCACCCTACATTCTCACTCCTTACTAGCTCGCTACATTTCTAACTCCTAGCTAGCTAGCAACCTAGCACTGTCCTTATTAGCTAGATACCTAGCTCACTCCTTGCCAGCTAGCTACCAAGCACACTCCTTGCTAGATAGCTACCAAGCTCAAACCTTGCTAGCTATGTTGCTAGCTCTCTACTTCCTATCTACCTACCTATCACACTCTATGCTAGCTAGATACCTAGCTCACTGCTTGCTAGCTAGCAACCTAGCTCACTCCTTGCTAGATAGCTACCTAGCTCACTGCTTGCCAGCTAGGTTCCTAGCCCACCGCCTTTGCTAGATAGCTACGTAGATCTCTCCTTGCAAGCTCGCCACCTAGCTCACTCCTTGCTACTTAGCTACCTAGCTCACTCTTTGCTATCCACCCACCTAGATCACTCCTTGCTAGCTAGCTACCTAGCTCAGTCCTTGCTAGCTAGATGCCTAGCTCACTGCATGCAAGCTAGCTACCTAGCTCACTCCTTGCTAGCTAGCTACCTAGCTCACTCCTTGCTAGCTAGATACCTAGCACTCTCCTTGCTAGCTAGGTACCTGGCTCGCTCCTTGCTAGCTAGCTACCTAGCACAGTCCTTGCTAGCTAGCTACCTAGATCACTACTTGCTAGCTAGCTACCTAGCACTGTCCTTGCTAGCGAGATACCTAGATCACTCCTTGCTAGATAGTTACCTAGAACACTCCTTGATAGATAGCTACCTAGTTCTCGCCTTGCTAGCTAGCTACCTAGTTCACGCCTTGCTAGCTAGCTACCTAGCACTGTCCTTGCTAGCTAGATGCCTAGCTCACTCCTTGCCAGCTAGCTACCTAGCTTACTGTATGCTAGCTAGCTACCTAGCTCACTCCTTGCTAGCTAGCCACCTATCACACTCCCTGTAAGCTAGCTACCTAGCCACCTCCTCGCTAGCTAGCTACCTAGCTCACTCCTTGCTGGCTATCTACCTAGCACACTCTTTGATAGCTAGCTACCTAGCTCACTCCTCGCTATCTACTACCTATCACACTCCATGCTAGCCAGATACCTAGCTCACTCCTTGATAGCTAGCTACCTAGCCACCTGCTCGCTAGCTAGCTACCTAGCCACTTCCTCGCTAGCTAGCTACCCAGCTCACTCCTTTCTAGCTCGCTACCTTTCCCACTCCTTGCTAGCTAGCGACCTAGCTCACTCCTTGCTATCTACCTACCTATCACACTCCATGCTAGCTAGATACCTAGCTCGCTGCTTGCTAGCTAGCTACCTAGCACAGTCCTTGCTAGCTAGCTACCTAGCTCACTCCTTGCTAGCTATCTACCTAGCTCAGTCCTTGCTAGCTAGCTGCCTAGCTCACTGCTTCCGAGCTAGCTAAGAAGCACACTACTTGCTAGCTAGCTACCTACCACACTCCTTGCTAGTTAGATACATTTCTCACGCCTTGCTAGATCGCTACCTTTCTCACTTCTTGCTAGCTAGCAACCTTGCTCAATCCTTGATAGATAGCTACCTAGCTAATTCCTTGCTACCTATCTACCTTTCTCACTCCTTGCTAGCTAGCAACCTAGTTGACGCCTAGCTTGCTAGCAACCTAGCTCACTGCTTGCTATCTAGCTACCTAGCACACTCCTTGCAAGCTAGCTAACTAGCTCACTTCTTGCTATCTAGCTACATAGCTCACTCCTAGCTAGATAGCTACGTATCTCACTCCTTGATAGCTAGCTACCTAGCACACTCAGTGCTAGCTAGGTACCTAGCTCACACCTTGCTAGCTAGCTACCTTGCTCACACATTGCTAGCTAGCTACCTAGCTCACACCTTGCTGTCTAGCTACCTAGCACACTCAGTGCTAGCTAGCTGCCTAGCTACTCCTTGCTATATGGCTACGCAGCTCGCTCCTTGCTAGCTAGCTACCAGACTCACTCCTTGTTATCTAGCTACCTAGCACACTCAATGCTAGCTAGCTACCAGGCTCACTCCTTGCTATCTAGCTACCTAGCTCACTCCTTGCTATCTAGCTACGTAGCTCACTCAATCCTATCTAGCTACCTAGCTCACTACTTGCTATCTAGCTACCTAGCACACTCAATGCTAGATAGCTGCCTAGCTCACGCCTTCCTATCTGGCTACCTAGCTCGCTCCTTGCTAGCTAGCTACCTAGCTCACTCCTTGCTATCTAGCTACCTAGCTCACTCCTTGCTAGCTAGCTACCAGGCTCACTCCTTGCTATCTAGCTACCTAGCTCACTCCTTGCTATCTAGCTACCTAGCTCACTCAATGCTATCTAGCTACCTAGCTCACTACTTGCTATCTAGCTACCTAGCACACTCCTTGCTATCTGGCTACCTAGCTCACTCCTTGCTAGCTAGCTACCTAGCTCACTCCTTGCTAGCTAGCTACCTAGCACACTCATGCTAGCTAGGTACCTAGCTCACACCTTGCTAGCTAGCTACCTAGCTCACACATTGCTAGCTAGCTACCTAGCTCACACCTTGCTGTCTAGCTACCTAGCACACTCAGTGCTAGCTAGCTGCCTAGCTAACTCCTTGCTATATGGCTACGCAGCTCGCTCCTTGCTAGCTAGCTACCAGACTCACTGCTTGTTATCTAGCTACCTAGCACACTCAATGCTAGCTAGCTACCTAGCTCACTCCTTGCTATCTGGCTACCTAGCTCACTCCTTTCTATCTATCTACCTAGCCCACTCCTTGCTAGCTAGTTACCTAGCTCACTCCGTGCTATCTAGGTACCTAGCACACTCAATGCTAGCTAGCTACCTAGCTCACTCCTTGGTATCTGGCTACCTAGGTCACTGCTTGCTATCTAGCTACACATCTCACTCCTTGCTAGCTACCTACCTAGCTCACTCCTTGCTACCTAGCTACCTAGCTCACTCCTTGATATCTAGCTACATAGCACACTCATGCTAGCTAGCTACCTCGCTTACTCCTTGCTATCTGGCTACATAGCTTACTCATTGCTAGCAAGCTGCCCTGCTCACTCCTTGCTAGCTAAATACCTAAATGACTCCTTGCTATCTAGATACCCATTTCACTCCTTGCTAGCTAGCTACCCAGCACACTCCTAGTTACCTACCTAAATAGCTCACTCCTTGCTATCTGGCTACCTAGCACAATCAATCCTAGCTCGCTACCAGGCTCACTCCTTGCTATGTAGCTACCTAGCACACTCAATGCTAGCCAGCTACCTAGCTCACTCCTTGCTATCTGGCTACCTAGCTCACTCCTTGCTATCTAGCTACCTATCTCACTCCTTTCACGCTAGCTACCTAGCTCAGTGCTAGCTATCAAGCTGCCCTGCTCACACCTTGCCAGCTAAATACCTATCTCACTTCTTGCTAGCAAGCTGCACTGCTCACTCCTTGCTAGCTGCAATACCTAGCTCACTTCTTGCTAGCTAGCTACCTAGCTGATTCCTTGCTAGCTAGATACCTAGCTCACTCATAGTTACCTTCCTAAATAGCTCACTCCTTGCTATCTGTCTACCTAGCACACTCAATGCAAGCTAGCTATCTAGCTCACTCCTTGCTAGCTAGCTACCTAGCTCACACCCTGCTGTCTAGCTACCTAGCACACTTAATGCTAGATAGCTGCCTACCTCACTCCTTGCTAGCTAGCTACCTAGCTCACTCCTTGCTAGAAAGCTACCTAGCACACTCAATGCTAGATAGCTGCCTAGCTCGCTCGTTGCTATCTGGCTACGTACCTCACTCCTTGCTATCTAGCTACCTAGCACACTCAATGCAAGCTAGCTGCCTAGCTCACTCGTTGCTAGCTAGCTACCTAGCTCACTCCTTGCTGTCTAGCTACCTAGCACACTCAATGCTGGATAGCTGCCTACCTCACTCCCTGCTATCTGGCTACGTAACTCATTCCTTGCTGTCTAGTTACCCAGCTCACTCCTTGCTAGCTACCTACCTAGCTCACCCCTTGCTACCTAGCTACCTAGCACACTCATTGCGAGCTAGCTACCTAGCTCACTCCTTGCTAGCTAGCTACCTAGCTCACTCCTTGCTGTCTAGCTACCTGGCACACTCAATGAAAGATAGCTGCCTAGCTCACTCCTTGCTAGCTAGCTACCTAGCTCACTCCTTGCTAGCTAGGTGCCCTGCTCACTTCTTGCTAGCTAAAAAACTAGCTCACTCCTTGCTAGCTAGCTACCTAGCTCGCTCCTAGCTAGCTAGCTACTAGACTCACTCCTTGCTATCTAGCTACCTAGCACACTCAATGCTAGCTATCTACCTAGCTCACTCCTTGCTATCTGGCTACCTAGCTCATTCCTTGCTATCTAGTTACCCATCTCACTCCTTGCTAGCTACCTACCTAGCTCACTCCTTGCTATCTACCTACCTAGCTCACTCCTTGCTGTCTAGCTACCTACGACACTCCATGCTAGATAGTCGGCCTAGCTCACTCCTTCCTAGCTCGCTGCCCTGCTCACTCCTTGCTAGCTAAATACCTAGCTCACTTCTTGCTAGCAAGCTGTCCTGCTCACTCTTTGCTAGCTAGTTACCTAGCTCACTCCTTGCTATCTAGCTACCTGGCTCACTCCTTGATATCTAGCTACCAGACTCACTCCTTGCTATCTAGCTACCTAGCACTCTCAATGCTAGCTAGCTACCTAGTACACTCCTTGCTGTCTGGCTACCTAGCACACTCCTTGATAGCTAGCTACCTAGCTCATTCCTTGCTATCTATATACCTAGCTGACCCCTTGCTATTCGGCTACATAGCTCACTCCTTGCTAGCTAGCTACCTAACACACTCAATGCTAGCTAGCTACCCAGCACACTCCTTGCTGTCTGGCTACCTAGCACACTCCTTGATAGCTAGCTACCTAGCTCATTCCTTGCTATCTATCTACCTAGCTGACCCCTTGCTATTCGGCTACATAGCTCACTCCTTGCTATCTAGCTACCTAGCACACTCAATGCTAGCTATCTACCTAGCTCACACCTTGCTATCTGGCTACCTAGCTCATTCCTTGCTATCTAGTTACCCATCTCACTCCTTGCTAGCTACCTACCTAGCTCACTCCTTGCTATCTAGCTACCTAGCACACTCAGTGCGAGCTAGCTACCTAGCTCACTCCTTGCTAGCTAGCTACCTGGCTCACTCCTTGAGAGCTAGCTACCTAGCTCACTCAATGCTAGCTAGCTACCTAGCTCACTCAATGCTAGCTATCTACCTAGCTTACTCCTTGCTATCTGGCTACATAGCTCACACCTTGCTAGCTAGCTACCTAGCTCACTCCGTGCTAGCTACCTACCTAGCTCACTCCTTGCTAGCTAGCTACCTAGCACTCTCAATGCTAGCTAGCTACCCAGCTCACTCCATGCTATCTGGCTACATAGCTCACTCCTTGCAATCTAGCTACCTAGCTCACTCCTTGCTAGCTAACAACCTAGCACACTCAATCCTAGATAGCTGCCTAGCTCACTCCTTGCTATATGGCTACCTAGCTCACTCCTTGCTATCTAGCTACCTAGCACACTCAATGCAAGCTAGCTACCTAGCTCACTCCTTGCTAGCTAGCTACCTAGCTCACTCCTTGCTGTCTGGCTACCTAGCACACTCAATGCTAGATAGTTGCCTACCTCACTCCTTGCTATCTGGCTACGTAACTCATTCCTTGCTATCTAGTTACCCATTTCAGTCCTTGCTAGCTACCTACCTAGCTCACTCCTTGATAGCTAGCTACCTGGCTCACTCCTTGCTAGCTAGCTACCTAGCCCACTCCTTGCTGTCTAGCTACCTAGCACACTCAATGAAAGATAGCTGCCTAGCTCACGCCTTGCTATCTGGCTACCTATCTCGCTCCTTGCTGGCTAGCTACCAGACTCACTCCTTGCTATCTAGCTACCTAGCACACTCAATGCTAGCTAGATACCTAGCTCACTCCGTGCTATCTGGCTACCTAGCTCAGTCCTTGATAGCTAGCTACCTAGCACTCTCAATGCTAGCTAGCTACCTAGTACACTCCTTGCTTTCTGGCTACCTAGCACACTCCTTGATAGCTAGCTACCTAGCTCATTCCTTGCTATCTATCTACCTAGCTGACCCCTTGCTATTTGGCTACATAGCTCACTCCTTGCTAGCTAGCTACCTAGCTCGCTACTAGCTAGCTAGCTACTAGACTCACTCCTTGTTATCTGGCTACCTAGCACAATCAATCCTAGCTCGCTACCAGGCTCACTTCTTGCTATGTAGCTACCTAGCACACTCAATGCTAGCCAGCTACCTAGCTCACTCCTTGCTAGCTACCTACCTAGGTCACTCCTTGCTATCTACCTACCTAGCTCACTCCTTGCTGTCTAGCTACCTACGACACTCCATGCTAGATAGCGGCCTAGCACACGCCCTGCTATCTGGCTACCTAGCTCGCTGCTTGCTAGCTAGCTACCAGACTCACTCCTTACTATCTAGCTACCTAGCTCACTGCTTGCTAGCAACCTGCCCTGCTCACTCCTTGCTAGCTAAATACCTAGCTCACTTCTTGCTAGCAAGCTCCCCTGCTCACTCAATGCTAGCTAGCTACCTAGCTCACTCCGCGCTAGCTACCTACCTAGCTCACTCCTTGCTATCTGACTACATAGCTAACTCCTTGCAATCTAGCTACCCAGCACCCTCAATGCTAGCTAGCTACCTTCCACACTCAATGAAAGCTAGCTACCTAGCTCACTCATTGCTATCTGGCTACATAGCTCACTCCTTGCAATCTAGCTACCTAGCACACTCAATGCTAGCTAGCTACCTCGCACACTCAATGAAAGCTAGCTACCTAGCTCACTCATTGCTATCTGGCTACATAGCTCACTCCTTGCTAGCTAGCTACCTAGTTCTCTCCTTGCTAGCTAGCTCCCAGACTCACTCCTTGCTATCTAACTACCTATCACACTCAATGCTAGCTAACTGCCTACCTCACTCCTTGCTATCTGGCCACCTAGCTCACTCCTTGCTAGCTAGCTACCTAGCTCACTCCTTGCTATCTAGCTACCTAGCACACTCAATGCTAGCTAGCTACCTCGCACACTCAATGAAAGCTAGCTACCGATCTCACTCCTTGCTATCTGGCTACGTAACTCACTCCTTGCCATCTAGCTACCTAGCTCACTCCTTGCTAGCTTGCTACCTAGCACACTCAATGCTAGATAGCTGCCTAGCTCACTCCTTGCTATATGGCAACCTAGCTCACTCCTTGCTGTCTAGCTACCTAGCACACTCAATGCTAGATAGCTGCCTACATCACTCCTTGCTATCTGGCTACGTAACTCATTCCTTGCTATCTAGTTACCCATCTCCCTCCTTGCTAGCTACCTACCTAGCTCACTCCTTGCTACCTAGCTACCTAGCACACTCAATGCGAGATAGCTACCTAGCTCACTCCTTGCTAGCTAGCTACCTAGCTCACTCCTCGTTGTCTAGCTACCTAGCACACTCAATGAAAGATATCTGCCTAGCTCACGCCTTGCTATATGGCTACCTAGCTCGCTGCATGCTAGCTAGCTACCAGACTCACTCCTTGCTATCTACCTACCTAGCACACTCAATTCTAGCTAGCTACCTAGTACACTCCTTGCTGTCTGGCTACCTAGCACACTCAATGCTAGATAGCTACCTAGCTCACTCCTTGCTAGCTAGCTACCTAGCTCACTCCTTGCTAGCTAGCTGCCCTGCTCACTCCTTGCTAGCTCAATACCTAGCTCACTTCTTGCTAGCAAGCTGTCCTTCTCACTCTTCGCTAGCTAGCTACCTAGCTCACTCCTTGCTATCTAGCTACCTGGCTCACTCCTTGATATCTAGCTACCTAGCTCACTCCTTGCTAGCTAGCTACCTAGCACACTCAATGCTAGCTAGCTACCTAGTACACTCCTTGCAATCTAGCTACCTAGCACACTCAATGCTAGCTAGCTACCTCGCACACTCATG
>NW_025106822.1:0-23021 GCF_013123115.1 Colletes gigas
ATAAATAATTACAACTCACCATATATTTCTTTGGTTTGATATTACACTCGGTTTTTCACACGCATTTGCACTCGATGAGTCTAACCGAAGACCTGTCGGGATTCCCCGAAGAAGAATCTTTCATCGCAAAGAAAGCGGAAGGACGCGGACACGATCCCGCCGTACTGCGCGCAGAACCAGAGATGCCAGAAAAGCACAGCCGGGTGCACACGCGCACATGCCAGATACGCGTACGTGAGCTCGTGGAGTTTCGGAAAGTCGACAAAGGCAAACTGACGCATGCTCTCTTTCTCGATTCTCCGAAGCTGCCAGAAGTAATTTCGGATCGCCTCGTGGGAGTCGAGAGAGAAAGGCTCACATTTGCCTTCTCGCTCTAAACAACTGAAATCCGACCTCCCGTCAACGGCATACGATTTGGATTCTCGAGCCGAGATTCTCGACTGCCCAGGCATTTTTACTTTCCGACCTATGTAGGCGCACATAAGCAAAGTAGCCCATAATGAAAAAAAAATTTTGTAAAATTTATTTTACGGAAATACACGTTTTAGGACCTCCTGATCATATTTTAATTATTGAAAAAAAAGAAATTTTTTTTTATTCCCATGTATGAGCACACATATGTATATTATTAATACGATTTTTGAAAATCAAAATACTTTAAGATTGAAAATTAATAAATTAAAATGAGATTCCACTCTTTACCAGTATTGTGCACGCTGTGGTATTTTTCAATAAGAAGAGTTCTTACTTTTATAACATAAACAAAACAGTAGAATTAATAATTGCAGAAATTAATTAATAATGATTTTCCTCGATTGTTTTGAAATAACCGTATCAATTGGTTATGACGAACTAAAAGAACTAACTAGAAACAAAGGAAAAGTGATCCCGTTTGCCAGTTTAATACAAAGTATGGGTTGTATCTTAAATTTTAAAAGCACATAGTCGAATATTTTTAAAGGTACAAAACATAGCGTTTCATTGTAGAACAGTAACATAAGTTAGCAGGTAATGTCATAAAACTGTTTTTCCCAGCTATATCCCTTTTTACCTGAAGTATAAGGTAAAAAGTACGAGCTACAAGGTACGACTATCCGAAAATCGTTCACATTTTATCAATGTAAATGAAGCGGCCTTTCCATCAGAGTTAAATACAAAATTTTGTAATTTCTGTGAAAACAAAACTTCAGTAAATGTACGTGGTGCTTGAAATTTTATGTTTTGACTGTTTTTGTGAAAAGTACCATCCAGATTCATGTACTTCGTACATTGAAAATAACATATGTTAAATGTAATCGGTTAAATTTAACTTTAAAAAAAAATATTCGAAGGTCAGACAAAAATATAATGTCATATTTAGTGTACGATTAAAGTATGATTGAAAAAATAAAAAAAAAGTTCAAGCAGGGTTCGAACCAGCAGAGCAGAAGAAGTTCGGAACTTGCAGGCAAAGACCTCATCACTCACGCCACGCTGATTAGTGGTGAACATAGTTCTATTTCTGAAAATAAGTACCTGTAATAACTTTAATAATATCTCAAAGTAAAACCTAACCCAAAACCTGGCACCATTCCAACTTTTCCTTGTTAGAAACGAGTTTTCAATTTGTCTTAGCGAAAATCGCAATCACATTTTGCACATTATTCTAAAACATTTGTAGTATTCGTTTTCAATGCGATTTAAGTAAGCATGTAATGTATAAAATTTCATTTAATGTTTTCTTTTCTAGAGAAGATGGAGAAAAAGTTTATATAATTTTTTTTATATAAAATTTAATTCGTCCTAAGATTTATATGAAACATTTAAAAGATTTTTTATACATTATGCCTATATATCGGAACAACTATGAAACAAGAGGTATAATCTGTAAGGAGTGTATGTGTGTGGCTAGGAGAACCGTTATCGTTTGCGTCGATAGGAGTGTTTAGTCTAACAATAAGCTAGAGTAGGTATCGAGTAAGGTGTTTAGGTTTAAGCTGAAATACGTTTTAGAGACTGCGTCTTGAACGTGCGTTTTGTTTAGATCATTATTATAAGATAGGAATAAGGAAGGGTCGACTTTGACTGCAGGAACGTCACTCTGTATCGAACGTTAGTCGAGAGCAATCACAGTTTTACGTTTATGATCTTTTACGTTTACGTTTTATGTTCTTTATGTTAAATAGTTAGTAAATATTAAATAATATAATTACATCGTTACGTTTATCACGTATTTGAATCCGTCCACACGCCTTTGAAATGAGAACATAAAACTTAAATGTAAAGTTTCATTTAAATTCATTCAGCTATTTATATTCAATCGTATTAATAATATACATACACTACCGGCCATAAGTGTTTGCCCACCTTCAAATTTCGTTACTATTCAAATGACAGGCATTTTATTGTTATGAAAATGTCCGTATCATTAAATCCTAATTATAAGACTAATAAAAACCATCCAAAACTTTCTGTACATATACAATCAGGTACTGTAAATGAGTTTACAATTTTTTATGAAAAACGACAATTTTAGAGTTCAGGTAAAGAAACCCATTTTTCTGAAGTTTTTATAACGGTTAGTAGGGAATATGAACGCAGGTAGTACGGGCACCTTATTCTTCTTAAATTTCCTACTGCATTTCATTCTGCGTTAAACTTTCGTAGAGTAAACAGTTGATTTTCACGTGCTTAAAGAATTTTGCGAAAATTTCAAATAATGTCGGGGAGAAAAGAATTATCGATTGAAACACGCGCTCTAATAGTGTCCCATCATAGTATCGGAAGAAGTAATAGAGAAATAGCAAAGCTATTGAAGTTAAACCGTAAAACCGTGGACTATAATGTTAAAAAATATAAAGATACTGGTAGTTTATCCAACAAAAAGCGATCAGGACGGCCAAAAATAACCACACCAGCAGAAGATCGGGTAATTACAATAATAAGCAAACGTAATAGAAGAAAAAACGGCACCGGAAATTACAGCTGAAATAAATGCATCTCGCCCTGAACCAGTAAGTTTGACAACAGTTAAAAGGCGCTTACGGAAAGCAGGTTTGCATGGACGAATTGCTATGCGAAAACCCCTTCTACACAAACAAAATAAAGCAAAACGGTTAGCCTGGGCAAGATCGCATAAAGATTGGACATTGGAAGACTGGAAAAAAGTGCTCTGGACCGACGAGTCTAAATTTGAGGTATTCGGCTCCAAACGGAGGAACTTTGTCCGAAGATCGGCAGGAGAACGAGCCTTGAACCCTGCATATCACCTACGGTAAAACACGGAGGAGGATCGGTTATGGTTTGGGGTTGTTTCGGAAGCACATCAGTGGGCGACTTAGTCAAAATAGATGTCATATTGAATAAAGAAATTTACAGAGGAATTTTGGAGACGAATGCCCTTCCATCTGAAACGCGACTAATCGGTGAAAACTTCGTGTTTCAACAAGACAATGACACCAAACACACTTCCAAATTATGTCGCGAGTATTTACAACAATTGGAACGAGAAAAAAGGATTGTACATATGATCTGGCCTCCTCAAAGCCCCGACCTGAATCCCATTGAGCTTTTATGGGAAGAACTAGACCGACAGGTACGAAAAGCAGCCCCAACATCTACACAAACCCTCTGGCAACAACTACAAGATGCATGGTCCAGAATAGAACCACTCACACTTACAAAATTATTGAACAGGATGCCGAAATTATGCAAAGCAATAATAAAAGCTCACGGTGGAAATATCGACGAAAGTAAAATATAGATATAATTGTGATAATTTTTGTAACAAAATTGAAAAAAAACTGATTTAGAGATATAAGTTGTACTATTAAAAAATAAATTTAAAAAAATTGATATTTGATTAATATTTCCTTTGTTTTTGTGTTATTTTGAGGGTGGGCAAACACTTATGGCCGGTAGTGTATGTGTGCTCATACATGGGAATAAAAAAAATTTCTTTTTTTCAATAATTAAAATATGATCAGGAGGTCTTAAAACGTGTATTTCCGTAAAATAAATTTTACAAAATTTTTTTTTCATTATGGGTACTTTGCGCCTACATAGGTCGGAAAGTAAAAATGCCTGGGCAGTCGAGAATCTCGGCTCGAGAATCCAAATCGTATGCCGTTGACGGGAGGTCGGATTTCAGTTGTTTAGAGCGAGAAGGCAAATGTGAGCCTTTCTCTCTCGACTCCCACGAGGCGATCCGAAATTACTTCGGGCAGCTTCGGAGAATCGAGAAAGAGGGCATGCGTCAGTTTGCCTTTGTCGACTTTCCGAAACTCCACGAGCTCACGTACGCGTATCTGGCATGTGCGCGTGTGCACCCGGCGGTGCTTTTCTGGCATCTCTGCGCAGAACCTTAAGGCTGGTTTACGCGCGCTAAATACCCTGTACGGATGTTGCGGTCGCCGCCTGGCGCCGTGTAGCAGAAGCTCTGGGGGGCGCGAGGTTTGAATAGATTACACGAATGTAATAGGAAAGGGAGACAAAGTGGAGCCCGCGCCAATTCTACGGATTAAAAGTGGTTAGAGATTCTTTTGACCCCTTCCCGTGCTTTAACGAGTCCGACTCGTTAATGAAGATTTTGGCCCAAACATGAATACCACGAACCGGACTCGCGAACAGGAAGTCGGCCCTAACGTAAACATCACGAGTCAGGCTCGCGGACAGTAAATCACGATTCTTGGAACCTCTGTTGCAAGACGGTTTAGTATCGGTCTGATCTGTTTACCGCGCGTTAGCACCTATGGTTTGGGCCCGGATTTCGTCGAAGTGAGTGGCACCGGAAGAGGTTAATGATTTCACTTCGGGAAATAGATTAGCCAATAATTTATTGGCTACGGATGTTTGGATAATCGCGAGCTCCCCTTTGATCCCTTCTCCTAAGTGTGTAATTCCAAGACTTGGGCCGTGCGCTATCGATAGCCGGAAACGGGCTGCGTGGAAAAGCCGATAACGACCACGTGCCGCATAGGACCGTTCTCGAGGGATGGGGGAGTGTGCCGAGGAACGCGCGTGCGAGAGTTTTGCGCCCGGCCCGAATGAAAGAAAGGACGACTGGAGGGGCCTACGTGTGGGCTGGGCCTCGACCGAACGGCAGAGCGACTTCACTTCAATCCGGAGATCCAAAGCGAACGGACGTTAACTTTGAAATACGGAGCGAGATCTTACAAGTATTATTTGAAACGGCAAAGAGAGAGACATTATATTATTAAGAGTGTACGACCGGGTTATTAATAATTCCGGCGTATCTGGTAGTATTGTCTTACATTTCCTTTATTAAGTTTACAATTAAAGTTCCCATTACGAGTGTTAAAATCGTTGTTTCAATTTATTATTCTCCTTACCTAGTGTTTAAATATCGCTTAAAATGCGAAATTTAATTTAAATCCGAAACAATTCGTTACCCGGTTTGTTTTCGGTTACGCGACCGACCAGGAAGATTCTAGGTCGACGCGTCCGCTATTCAAAATGTTAGAGGACAGAAAAACACGGTTCTCGAGGTTTTCTGCAAAGTCACGCGAACGATTAATTAACGTTCAATTTTGAAACAAGCGGTTCAAACGCCCGAGTTTAGAGAAGGTACGAAAATTCTATAATAGACAGAGACGGACGAGAGACACGGCGACAGCGCCGCGTGACGGAAGACTCTCCCCACTCACACGCTCACTTGGCAGCTCGTGCTCGTCCGTCACTCGCTATCAAACCACTGCCACGAGCACTTCGGTATCCGAACACGCTCAGCAGTCGAACAAACGTATAATTCGAGCAACCCGATCCGAGTCGAGCTCCTCGACTACCCTCGGAGTTGTGAAAGAACTATTCACAAGTTAGCGTATCGAGCCAGTCGGTACCCGACCGAGCTCTGTAAAAAGACTTATAAATTCGGAATAGGCTTGAAGTAATTCGAGTGCTTCCGGGGAATCGATCCATAAACAGGTGTGGGAAGAAACCCTGAGTGGACTCTATCGTTTCCCCAGGGATAGAGGGCTTAGCTCATCCCAACTTATAGGTGCGAGGTTTTTCGCACCTTTCTTAGTGCACGACTCCATAATCCAGGTGTGGGAAGAAACCCTGAGTGGAATCATCGTGCACTAGAGGAACGAGATACAAAATTCGTCCTCCAATTGGCTGTCAGAAACGGCTTCGAACCCACCATACAGGAGTGAATAATACCCTGGGTGGATTTGCCGTCTTCCAGTCGAAGCGGGACACTTTTTTAAACCCCAGCTATCGGCGAAAGCTAGGACACGTTCAAACATCTCCAGGGAGTACGGTCCCTGTGCGTAGGACGGAGCATCCGACAAAGCAACGTGGTCTCAGGCACAACCGTAAGTCGACCTAAGGGCGCCGTTGACAAGCCTGCACCACACAGTGCCGTACGCACTTACGAAGGCGGTGAAGGGCCGGGGACCGGTTGAAAGGTTGGAGCCTTACAACCTCCCTCCGATCACTTTTCCTGCGACAGTCATAAAAACAAAGTCTTAAATTGCAGTCAGAATTGCAGTCGTGACGAGCAGAAATCTCGTACACGACAATAATAAGCAAGCGATTCCCGATTTAACGGGAACGCTCACATATACAGTCCACTAGCTTAGCTGCGCATCGCGGCGGCTGAGATCCCCGCTCCTGGGTGCGACAAGCACAGACCAGACGAGCGCGGAAGAAAGTAAGACACACAGCGTGATTCACGTTCACAGGTATTTAACGCCTATTCGTGTCTCTTTCTGTTACAGGTTTACTAAACAGGATTAGCTGCAGCGGCGTCTGGCCGGGCAGACAAAATTGCGGAATTTAGTTGCCAAGCATTCAAAATAAAAGGCTTAGTCGAGTCATTCGACTAAGCGAAAATCAAATTAAAATTTGTATTCTTTTCTCGACGTTCCTTCCCTCACGATCCGGACCACCGTTAGGCGAGGTTTTTTCAAACCTACTCCCCCTAACACCTAGCGATCATTATTTGAAACTCCCGCGTCCAAGGAGCAGAGTGCCTTAGCACTCCACGGGCAGCGTTCCCCGCCGAATTCCCTACGGAGGATCGGAAATACGCCGCCGGACGCGCAACAAAATTGGTGACAGCGGTGGGATCCTTCAAATTCGCCGGCTCGTGGACGCAGGATTCGACGACGACCAGCGGCCAATTCGTGCAGTCCCTCTTTCCGGGGTTTTGGGACGGTTTCCCCCGGAACACGGGTGAATGCCAGAGGGAAGTGACTTCGGACGACCGTACCAGTTTTCCCTGAAGCCACACGCACAAGGCCGAGGACCTTCTTCGCTGAGACCAACCAAGACAACGAGGCGACATCAATCTGCAGTTGCGTGAGAGACCTAAGTTAAGTTATAATATCCGATTTATAGTTAAGTGTTATATCCGGGTGTTGTACCTACCGTCGCGTTGCGTTGATTGCTAATTGATAAGGCCAAGCTCCTGTTTTGCACTGCTAAAATGCCGCGTAGAAGTAGGGAACTACCAAACCGTAAGGGCCGCCAATTACGGTCGAATGTTTTACCGACGCCAACCGAGGATTCTATCGGTGAATCGCCGGGGTCTGAGGGTTCTTTGCCTTGCTCAGTCGGGGTTGTTGTTGCAAATCCGGGGGGTTCTGGGAGTGAATCGCTATCGCGGGAAAGGAGTGTTGTGCCGACGCGATTGGACCCATCTGTCATTAACCTGTCGGATTTAAGTGGCCAGTCGCCTTATCCTAACGTAGTCCCTCAACCGGATTCGCTAACGCCTACAAACCCACTCAAGTCCTATCTCTCGCTGAAGTTAGTGAAGGATTCGATTCCGCGATTCGACGGGAAATCCGACTCGCTGATCAAATTTATAAAGCGGTGTAACCTGATTAACGCGAAGGTGAGGCCCGAGGATCGGGAGAACCTCCTTTTTCTCATTCGGGGCAGGATCGAGGGACACGCCAATCTGGTCTTGTCTAACCGGCGCGAACCGGAAACTTTGGAGGAACTAATAGATACATTGAAAAAAAGCTTCGCGCGAACTTTCAACGTCCCTAGCTTGACCGCGGAGCTGATGAATTTGCATCAGGACCGGAGCGAGTCGATTGAAGTTTTCGGGGCACGTGTAAACGAAATATTGGATAGCGGATTGGAAACTGCCCGGGACGCGTACAATCCGGAACAGCTAGTCGGGGTTCAGGACCTGTTGAAAACCACCGCCATCCTTAGTTTTGTCAAAGGGCTCTGGAACGGGACCGCGCGATTTTATTTGAATCGGCAAAGGGAGAGCGATCCCTCACTTAATCTCGAAACCGCTATTAACCTCGCGAGCAAAATAGAGTCGGAAACAACCGATCATTCAAACCCCCCCCTCGTTCTCGAAACCTTTTGTCACCGACGTAAGGATATTTAAAGCTGACGCGAAGGAGTATCCATGCCCCCAGTGCAACCGAACGGGACACTTGCGCCGTGACTGTCCTCAGGACACTAGGGCTCCTTTTCCCAACCGCGAGAACGTTAGATGTTGGACCTGCAGGAAGACTGGTCACTTCGCGACACATTGTCCCCGGAAACAAAACCAGGGTGGGGTCAGATCACGCTACGAAGCTTCCGGTCGAAGGAATTTAAACTTGAAAGGGACTCCGCGACAGGGCGCGACTGGGGTCCAACCTTTAATTGCCAGCGCCACCAACGGGGTTGTTTCCACGTCAAAGTAGAGCGATCCGGTTCCTTGCCTCTGGTTAACCTAACCCACCGTTGTTTTCAAGAAGGGTCCGCCAGTTTCCTTATAGATACGGGTTCCCAACTAAATTTAATAAAACGAGAGGGAATAATCTCCGATATTGAAGTGGACTGCGATATCGTCTACCAAATTACTGGGTTTGGTTCGGGGGGTATACTCACTCGCGGCGAAGTTACTGTTAAAGTTCATCACGTCAACGTGAAATTCCAAATCGTTGATGATAACCTTCCCATTCCCGGGACGGGGATTTTGGGGATGCCGTTTTTGGAAACTGTCTACCTAGGGTTGCACGTGCGTCGAAAGGTGAGATCTTGTGCGTAATTTGCCCATTCAGGAGAATTGGGCATTTTCTGATTGTGACAGAGGAAGATAGCCAGTTGGAAACAAGACCAGGGGCTAAATTCAATAGCATGCGCCCTATATCCATCGATGACCACTTTACAAAATGGGCTCCAAGCAACTGGAAAGGGCAGGCGGGAATGTCTGGGTGCCCAATTTTTAACTCATCGGGAAAATTGGTCTGTATTTACGGCCTTGGTAAAATAGAGAATACTGAATTGAGGTTCGAGTCTATGGACACAAGCATGCCTATATCCCAAACTGCTTTGACGGTGATGGCAGCTGATATTCGTCCGGAAATTGTGCCTGACGCTTTTTTCAGAACTGCTGCGACAGAAGCAGTCACCCAGGAATACGAATATCCATCTACATAGTTTCTGTGCGTTGCCCCGACTGGAACTGGAAAAACATTATACTTCACAAAAAACTTGATGCAATTGATGTCAGACAATCAACGAGTTATATTATTGCAGCCTACTGTGTCTGCTGTGAGAGGTGCATTCAAGAGACTAGCTGACTTGTTGGGCTTATCAAGTCAAGGACACAGTGTTTATACTATAAAGTATGTGATAGGCCAGAGGAATGAAAACGTTACTGAAACATTGGGTTGTGGCAATAAATATCTTACTTTAATGACATATGGTAGAGCGATAACTGATTTAAAAAATATACAAACCACTTATAACTACATTTTACTTGATGAAATACATAATTTGAATGACCCAACAGTATTGGCTTGTGATCTTGCCCTAACTAGACCAAATACTCCTTATAAGTGTATTCATCTTAGTGCCACCATTTCTTCAAATACGAGATCCACCTTACTCGCCTCAAATATGACAATAGAGAGCACTCGTTTCAAAATTGACGAGACAATTCACATTGAACCTATAGATGGCTCAGAGTCGTCTGACTATCTTTTAATTCCGAGGAATGTTACCGGAATTTCCATTGGCGGATTTGATAAAGGTTTTAAAATACCCATGAGCGTGATTAAGGAAGGTCGCATTATTTTTTTCCTTTCCTCCCGAGCTGACTGTGAAAAAATGGTGTCACATTGCTCTAAAGAGTACGGTGGACATAGACAATACTTAGCGGTTCATGCTGGAACTACCATAGACCTCACTTCAATCAGAGATGACTGTTGGCTATTTTGCACAGATGTGGTTGGGCAATCGGTAACAATACCTGGGTGCAGAGTTGTTGTGGACTTCTTAGAGGAAATTAAATCAGCAACTAAACTTTATCATAATAGACTGGGAATTGTTTACAATAGTTCTTTGTTGAGAAGAAGAGTTGATGTCTTCACGGCAAAACAGAGAAAAGGTAGAACCGGGAGGACTAACCCTGGCTGGTACATAAAACCATTAGGTCAAAGCCCTGTGTCTGACAATGGAGTAGACATCCGTAGCATTGCTGAAGCTATTTTGCGTCTCAGATGGTCAGGATCATATAGTAAACTGGCCATTAAAGACTACTATATAGAAAAGATCCTGAAAGATATATCTAGTACAGAATGGTTACTTCCAGAGAATATCGTTGAAGTCAACATTTGGAATCAGGCCATAGATGTGTTGTCCACTATTAGCCAACGACCTCTGAGTAAAAACATGTCGGATAAACTTAAGTTAGTTATAGGTGTTAACGGAGACTTGCTCTATTTATATTTAAGCCCTGTGATAAGTAATGAACTTATAGACAAATCTATATCTGACCAGACCTGGAGTAGGACTGGGTCTCCGAGCACCGACCGGGAATTCTATAGAAATCTAGAAGAATATTGCGCCATTGTCGATACTGAGCAATTGAGGGATGAGGCTCTCGTTAATTGCCAGTTCGCTATAGTTAGTGATAGAGAAAAAGTTAGTCTAAGCGTCGATTTGACCCTCGAATTACGCACCATGTTGGAAGTAGATTACTCAAGCGCTGGAAGTAGCAGGGACATATTAGAGCAAGAAGACTCGATAATGTGCACCACTATGGTTATCGCGGCAGCGTCATGTACTTTGCTGACGGGAATTTACTGGTGGATGGAAACAACGTGTCAAAGATCCGTTACTCGGGCGTCATCTATAAGCGTGGAGCAAGTGGTACCTGCCTGTAAATTTTATGCTTCAGAAACAAAAGTTTTGGATAATTATGCTACACATAATAGAAGTGCCTATTCATACATTAAAAGCAATCTAGATACGGCGGTGGAGTGGTTATCCAAAATTGGAGTCAGTAAAGAAAAAACCCATTCTTCTGGGTTATTGACCCTATTAATGACGAAATTAGAATATGCATTTTCATTAATTCCTGCGACTTGGCACCTTGGCCTGGTGCCCAGCCTTTTCGTGGGGAAAATCTTCGAAAGACTCCCTCCCACCTCTTTGGGGAGAGGCGGGAGGGGTGTGTGGGATTCCCCGCGCCCATTATAACGGGCGCGGGACCTACCCACTAAAAACCCCACGGTGACCCTTCCGCACGATTTGGGAGGATACCGGGAATCGCTTGCAGTATACTTCCGGTATCCTCCCCGTGCCCGCGCTTTGCGCCCACCCGCGGGGGGACAAACGGTCCCCCCGGAAATCGCCCTGTCTCATAGCGGCAGGACGAGGCCACATCGTCCTGCCGCCATCCGTCCCGGGGCCGCGTCTAGTGGCGGCTGCGAGCCCCAACTCGCAACCGCCGCGACCCCTCTTCCACCCCTCGGAGGCCGGCAGCTCATGGCCGCACCAGGCCACCGAGGGTGCCGCTCCGTGCGCCGGAGCCGGACAGGAGGCACTGCCACCCCATCCGGTCCGACCCTACCCCGCCTGGCGGGAGGGGGCTCCTATCAGGACCCCCCTCCCAGCCTGGGTCATGCGCCACGCCGAGGGGGCCGCCCGCGTCGCCTGACGCCCAGGCGACGCTCTCTCGCCACCAAACGAGCGCGAGCTTCAGCACGCCGCTGACGCTCGCGCTCCCTTCCCGCGGTCTCCTTCTGCAACATTACGATTTCGCAGAAGGAGGCCACGGCCCTCCACTTCTCCTCGCTGCCGAGCATGGCACGCACCATGCCCGGCAGCGAGACATCCCGCCCGATGACGCTGATCAGGACACGGCGTTCACCCTCCCATGCAGCGCATACCTCGAGGGTATGTTCCGCCGTGTCCTGCTCAGCGTCACAATGGCAGCAACGCGCCGTCGGCTCCTTCCCTATCCGGCACAGGTATCTCCCGAAGCTGCCATGCCCCGAGAACACCTGTGCCATCCTGTAAGTCTGGTGCCCAGCCTTGGGTCTCTATTTGGGTCCGCTCTCATTGGATCATGGTATACCAGTCTAGAGGAAGTCTTGGGTGCAACTCTAGCAACAGCTTTGATGATAGCTCTCAATGGAGGTGTGGCTGCCATAATGCCAATGCCAATGGCGATTTCCTGCCTAGTAACGGAGATATTTGCATTCATCATCTCTGCAATCTCTAACAAACGAAGTAACCTGTATGATAGATATGGACGCTCCATGTCTTACCCAGCGAAGGCGTGGAGGTTAATTTTTGGAGGTCTGAGTGGAATTGCTTTGGGCAATATAATCGTTGCACCGATGCTGGCTACCAAGCCTATTGTAGTCTCAGCTGGCTATGCTTCATCTTTTGTGAATCCTTTAGGCCCGAACATGGGAAAGTCTGGCTTAGCCATAAACGTAGTCAAACAGCTCTACGTGACTTTGGTCAAAATACAATCTAACCAAATAGGAGTTGAGGTATTAGGTCCTATACTAACTGGGGCTTTCTCCATGTTAGCAATGGATACAACCACGATAGTTGTCGGCGTTGTGGTTGTATTGGGCTTGATAGCAGCGAGAAAAGCAATCGAGCATGCAAAGTATTCCGTTGGTAGTGTGGCTAAGTCCACCAGGAATGCCGACGGTAGAAATCCCTATATTGAGGACTACTTTGGAGATTTTGATGACATAGCTCTAACTATTTTGAGCACTGCCTCTGTTTTCGCGAGCCCTACTTCAGCAATATCGATTCTAGTTTCTTGGTTGAACACCGCTTCCCGAACAGGGAGACTTGCTAGTGCCTCATTCAAGCAATCATTCCATATGTATTCCGGTGTTCCAATGGCATTTACAATTATAACAGAAGGTGTCAAGTGGATTTCATCTTGGCAGGCCCTAGGAGAAGTAAATCACAGTCTGCCCGGCAGTTTGCTGTTAACCATACCCACCGCTTTGGCAGGTATTTTCGGCAGCGTTTACTATGTTGGGAAGCCAGAAGTTAGAGAAATACTAGAACGAACATGGAACTTCATGAGGGATTCCATCATGGGTTTACTAAAGATGGTGGTCTCCGTAGTTGTAAGTGTCACAAAAACAAGCATCCGCTGAATAGGCCGCCAAATAGGGGAGGGCATGCTCCAGAACCTTCCATCTTGGATGAGACCTGAATCAGAAAACAGTGCCGACACCATGATGCTCAGTGAGGCTTTTGCGACAACCTGCCCGGAGCCTGAAGAAATTGGATTATGGTTAAAAACAAGGTGGGAGGATAATAATGGACTAACTTTGATTGAAAGGTTACACCTCTCCGTAGACATAGCCTCCAAGACTCACAACGGTTCCATTCCGCCGTCATCTTACAAAGCTTACGTTAAGAACACAGGACAGGGCGTCTCTTTCATTTGGCAGGGCTCCTTAAGTATTCCTTTCGCATTAACTAAAATTTCCTCTCTTGAAATAAACTCAATATTAGGCCATTTCACCTTGGAGACTAGTGTCAACGCTGGAGTCATATGTATGAATCGTAATGGATACACAATTACCGTGGAAATGTCTTACAACGGTAGTACGAGCGTTAGTTGGTTTGAGGTTTCCTCAAACATGTCAACCTTTGGATTTTTGCTTGTTTGTTATCCTGAAGGCGAATTGACGAATGTGGTTGTAGTAGGATACAAGATCACATCCTATTTAATGAAAAGTATACTAGCTAATTTGGTCGATGTGCACCCTGTAATTGGCCTATTATCTAACTTGAGCGAAACTTCAGATATCAAGAGCATCAACCACCAACTTGACATGAAACTTGATTTTAAAAAGTACAATATCCAATTATATTGGCAGCCACTTGGAACCACACTGCTTTTGGGAGCTGTTAATCTCTATTCAAATTTAACCCACACGTTCTCTAAGGATATTCTTGCAACTAAGTTCTCTAGTGGTGGTATACCAGATGTTTGGTTCTGCTGCCCCCCCGGAATTATCCATGGAACACTGGAGAGTACTTGCTTTCTATGTTTTCGCATCTTATGAAGCAGGGGCATTGGCGAAAGAGTTTAACGTACCAAAAAGCGGAAGAGATTTGCCGCTACAGGTTTATTCACGTTGCACCACTCAGTGGCGCAAAATACCCACAGGGATCAACAACTCTATGGAAAATTCTAGTCGCAGAATTATAATGAACCTTCAGCCCAATCAATGCCTGAAAATAACAAAGCGCATATTGAAGAACAGAGCTTCAAGAGATTTGCTCCATGAGGGCGTTGTCAGCGATCTTACAGTGGATAAAAACCTAAACTTTAAAAATCAGTGGATTTGCCTAGCATACTGGCAATCTTGCACTCTAGTCTACAAGAGCCAATCGCAAGATTGGATTTGCACTGTGGGAGGTCATTGTAAGTGCTTAATCTATTTAGACATAGATGCTTCTCTTGTCAACATGTATAATTGTGAAGACCATAGCTTCCAAATAGTCAGTGATATGGAGAAACCACCACAATGGAACGTGTATCTGAGTAGGGGACCGATGGCTGAGGAGAATTTGGTCAAGCAAGTCAACATGCTGTTGAGACGATGGAATGACCAGACGGGTAGAACAACTAAACCCGACAAATCGACATTACCCTATCCCGAGCAATTGACGAAAGGATTTGTCGAAACGATATCATCTAATTTGATTAATCCAGAGATTCAACACTCAACCTCCATCTTTAATGAGGCTTATGATCATTTTATATCTTTGCTATCTACTAAGCCAGTTACTGTGGGTAGCATTCTCTCTGGTGCTCTCCAACAACTAAGTGATGCCTCCTTACCCGTTGAATCATCAGACGAAGAAGAGGATATTTTTCTAGATACACTGGAATCATCCCAGAATTACATTATAGGCTGGGACCAAACAATTTTAACCCAGCGCCCCAGATGGAACTGGCTAAAGAGTGTATATGGCGGAAAAATCTATAGAACTGACGTTAGGATTAAAGACATTGAAAGGCAGAGTGCTAGAGTTAATTCAATAGGCTCCAGATTGTCTTTCCAAACTTGGGAAAAACTGAAAAGTTGTGGGCGCGTTGAACTCCCAAAAAGAAGCAGTGAACAACTTGGTAGTTTTGTGTCTAGAGCTGGCATGAAGATGCAACAGCTATGGGAAGCCGAC
Source organism: Colletes gigas (assembly GCF_013123115.1). Taxonomy (NCBI): domain Eukaryota; kingdom Metazoa; phylum Arthropoda; class Insecta; order Hymenoptera; family Colletidae; genus Colletes; species Colletes gigas. Next base: position 15,421 of record NW_025106822.1, read on the forward strand.
CCTGACTTTTGGGAGGATTCAAGAGTGTATTTGGACCCAACCTGTGGCTATGGAGGCTTCATTGAATTTCTTGCAACCAAACTTAGCAAAGGCAGACCACGTCAATTTATAGCAAGCACTCTTTTTGAAAAGGGGCATCGAATTATTGACCCACGGATAACCACCCTTAGAAGTAATTTAAGACCAATAATTGCGACAACCCTCGAGCACGAAGACAAGGGGAACATCAAGGATCCGAGGTGTGTGGAGAGATTAAGGAGTATAGCCAAATCTTGTGAAGGGGTTGATTTGTTAATCCTAGATGCCGGTGAATTCAGTACTAGCCTTAAGGTCAACAAACAGTTTTGGCTTCAGAGTTTGAGAGGTGTGAGCTTTCTTGATGCAGTCTTAAAATTAATCAAACTCATCAATAAAGGGGGAAAGCTATGCGTCAAAATCAACGGAGTTTGGGATGGTTTCTTTAAAGTGATACATTCCCTAACGAGCAATTTTAGAGAAGTAAAAGCCATAAAATTGGTGACAGCGGTGGGATCCTTCAAATTCGCCGGCTCGTGGACGCAGGATTCGACGACGACCAGCGGCCAATTCGTGCAGTCCCTCTTTCCGGGGTTTTGGGACGGTTTCCCCCGGAACACGGGTGAATGCCAGAGGGAAGTGACTTCGGACGACCGTACCAGTTTTCCCTGAAGCCACACGCACAAGGCCGAGGACCTTCTTCGCTGAGACCAACCAAGACAACGAGGCGACATCAATCTGCAGTTGCGTGAGAGACCTAAGTTAAGTTATAATATCCGATTTATAGTTAAGTGTTATATCCGGGTGTTGTACCTACCGTCGCGTTGCGTTGATTGCTAATTGATAAGGCCAAGCTCCTGTTTTGCACTGCTAAAATGCCGCGTAGAAGTAGGGAACTACCAAACCGTAAGGGCCGCCAATTACGGTCGAATGTTTTACCGACGCCAACCGAGGATTCTATCGGTGAATCGCCGGGGTCTGAGGGTTCTTTGCCTTGCTCAGTCGGGGTTGTTGTTGCAAATCCGGGGGGTTCTGGGAGTGAATCGCTATCGCGGGAAAGGAGTGTTGTGCCGACGCGATTGGACCCATCTGTCATTAACCTGTCGGATTTAAGTGGCCAGTCGCCTTATCCTAACGTAGTCCCTCAACCGGATTCGCTAACGCCTACAAACCCACCCAAGTCCTATCTCTCGCTGAAGTTAGTGAAGGATTCGATTCCGCGATTCGACGGGAAATCCGACTCGCTGATCAAATTTATAAAGCGGTGTAACTTGATTAACGCGATGGTGAGGCCCGAGGATCGGGAGAACCTCCTCTTTCTCATTCGGGGCAGGATCGAGGGACACGCCAATCTGGTCTTGTCTAACCGGCGCGAACCGGAAACTTTGGAGGAACTAATAGATACATTGAAAAATAGCTTCGCGCGAACCTTCAACGTCCCTAGCTTGACCGCGGAGCTGATGAACTTGCATCAGGACCGGAGCGAGTCGATTGAAGTTTTCGGGGCACGTGTAAATGAAATATTGGATAGCGGATTGGAAACTGCCCGGGACCAATCCGGAACAATCCGGAACAGCTAGTCGGGGTTCAGGACCTGTTGAAAACCACCGCCATCCTTAGTTTTGTCAAAGGGCTCTGGAACGAGACCGCGCGATTTTATTTGAATCGGCAAAGGGAGAGCGATCCCTCACTTAATCTCGAAACCGCTATTAACCTCGCGAGCAAAATAGAGTCGGAAACGACCGATCATTCAAACCCCCCCTCGTCCTCGAAACCTTTTGTCACCGACGTAAGGATATTTAAAGCAGACGCGAAGGAGTATCCATGCCCCCAGTGCAACCGAACGGAACACTTGCGCCATGACTGTCCTCAGGACACTAGGGCTCCTTTTCCCAACCGCGAGAACGTTAGATGTTGGAACTGCAGGAAGACTGGTCACTTCGCGACACATTGTCCCCGGAAACAAAACCAGGGTGGGGTCAGATCACGCGATGAAGCTTCCGGTCAGAGGAATTTAAACTCGAAAGGGACTCCGCGACAGGGCGCGACTGGGGTCCAACCTTTAATTGCCAGCGCCACCAACAGGGTTGTTTCCCAGTCAAAGTAGAGCGATCCGGTTCCTTACCTCTGGTTAACCTAACCCACCGTTGCTTTCAAGAAGGGTCCGCCAGTTTCCTTATAGATACGGGTTCCCAACTAAAGGGTCTAGCCGAATAAGCATGGTAAAAGTGCCCCCAAACCAAACTGAACGGGGTTAATACCACTCGGTAGGTGGTTCGAAGAAAACCCTTTTCACAAAGTTTCAACCCGGTATCTCTACTACAGGGGTAATTACGGGGTGAAAATCATTTTTTGGTTTATCCTTAATATCTCCCGTTCTGCTAAATTAAGCATTATGAAAAAAATCAAGGTTATTCTACCGACTGATGTACATATTCGAGAATTTTTTCAGAATTTTTGGATGCAAATTCGATTTTTAAAAAATTCGAAAATATTTTAACCGTCGATTTTTTGTAGAAGTTATTAAGTGACCACATTTGTTTTCATACTGTATAAAGCTCTCAAAAGAATTAGTAATCTCTAATTTTTTCAGATTTTTCGAAGGGGTGGAACGTAGTCAAAAAAATAAAAAATGGCGAAAAAGCTTTATATTGTCTTAATTACTTACGTGACCATGTTCATATTTTTGCAGCTATAACGTAATATTGTGACTATTGATGCGTAATTTTTTCAGATTTTTTGGAAAAGTGCGTTATTGTTAAAAAATTATGAATTCATATTTCCTAATTTTTCATACGGAAAAAGGCCACACATGCTTTTAAAATAGATGTAATTAAAATATATTTGTTTATATACTTTGTTAACTGGTCGCTATATGTAGTTTCAAATATGTACGTGTGGTACTGGACTCCTGTTGATTAGAACCGCTATGGCGCGGCGCCGCGCAGCGCGACGCGCTGATCATTTTGGTAAAGCATGCGCGACATTGCCACCATTTTGTCTGAATCTGAATAATATTATGTACTGATAAATAGGAAGATGAGGATGAGAATAATTCAAATAATATTATAAATATAACACTTTATTATATTAAAAAGCACATAGACGCACACAGCGTGGTTACAACGCATATTTATATATGTATATGTTAGAAGTTTTGCCTTTGACGGTTTTGGGGTAAGTCCTGTGCCGTTCCTCATAGATTTATATAATTATAATATATTATATACATTATTATATGTGAAAGTGTGTTAGTGACAGTGTATTATATTAACGTTTAAATATATACAAAAACAGCAACATGAATACGAAGCATATACGACGTATTAAATGCAATGCTGCATTGTTTAAATTATGCAGCCGAACGAAGAAAAGTAATACAACAACCGAAGCTAATCAGTGGTCACAAATATTAGGAAAAGTAGTTGTTGTTGGTGACGTACTGTGCAATAAATGTCGAATGATCATATATCGAAGAACAAGATACAGCAGTTCCTAGTACTTCTCACTATCAACCGTCTTCTGAAGTTCCGTCATTTCAAGAATCTCCTCAACATCCATCTTTACATGAAGAAACGAATACCTCGAATAATACTTCATCCCCATCTGATCTATCAGTTTCATCAAGAGAAGATCCGACATATGTTACTCATGCAGGCAATACAACAGGAGAAACTGAATGCATTGAAATGCCATTCCCGAGGGTTATTGCAACACATAAATATTGCTTCATATGTGGCGCTGCGACAAACGTCATCAATGTACCACATGAAACGAGGAAACAGGTGTTTATCTCAAGGCGAATATATATACCAAAAGGTAATCGTTGTTGTTCTACCCATTTAATAAAAAAGCGTTTGTATCGAGAAGATATGATGAATTTACGAATCCATTCGAATTCCGCACTAATTAACGTTGATGAAATAAAAAATTATTTCGATTATCTTTCGGCAAAGTGTGATTCAACCCTTCAGGATAAAATAGGTGATTTTACGTTGTCGGATGAACGCCTTCAGGTTTTAACCGGATTAACTTGGGAAAATCTCATACAATTAAAAGACATGATGTTTTCGATGAGAGAAAGCAAATGTAGAGACGTAACTCAAGCTATCGTTGTTTTCCTATTCAAACTCCGTACGGGAAATTCGAATAACACAATAGCTGCAATTCTTGGGATCGAACGAGAACAACAAGTTTCTGATTTCTGCACATCAGTCATACATTCCTTTGAGAAAGACATATTACCCACTCATTTTGGATTCACCGCATTTTCTCGGTAACAATTAATTGATGAAGAGACCTCAGAAATGGCAAGAAGACTATATAATATAACAGACGAATTAGCCCTAATTTTTGACGGTACATATATACGCCATGGAAAAAGCTCAAACAATGAATACCAACGAAAAGCATATTCGGGACAGAAAAAGATGCCGCTGTGCAAACCGTTCACAATTTGCACAACAAGTGGATATATTGTTGAGATATTGGGACCATTCTACGCCACGCAAAATGACGCCGAGATCATGAAGATTGCCATGGAAGATAGGAATGGTCTACGATCATTAATGAAGAAAGGAGATATATGCATTGTCGATCGAGGTTTCCGAGACGTGAAGACACGGCTAGAAGAGGAAGGCTTCAGAGTACTAATGCCAGCTCTGAAAGGGAAGCCGCATCAACTAACCACTGCAGAAGCTAATTATTCAAGATTAGTCACAAAAGTGCGTTGGGTCGTTGAAGCTATCCATGGCATAATAGGGCAGAAATATCGCCTGCTGCATCACCAACTGGATAATAAATTACTTCCAGCAGTCAAATCATACTGCCGCATTGCCTGTTTCCTGCAAAATATGTTTGGCAAAAGATTACATTCCGATGTAGGGTGCACTGAAGAAATAGTAAGAAGATTTTCAGAAAGAAAGGACGTAGAAAATTCACTAGGTACGGAAGTACAATCGCAAAACTTAAACAGACGAAAAGCTGCATTCAAGAAAATAACAATAAACGATTTACTCGACTTCCCAGAAATGACCGAACAAGATTTGAAAATATTTTTGACAGGATCGTATCAATTTTCCCAAGCAATATCCTATCTTGCCGAAATAATGAATGAGCAAAACGAAATAAATCTTTGTTATCTAAAACAAAACGAAAATATAGTTCAGTTCAAAGTGCAATCACGACATATTAATAAAAAACTGTACAAGTGCTACATAGACTACACATCAAATTCAACGGGCTACTCGGGAATTAGACGATATTTCTGTGAATGTGCAAGTGGTAACAGGACAATTGGATGCTGCTCCCATATAGCTGCGATAATTTATTATCTATCGCATGCCAGATATGCTTCAAAAATAATAAAACCTGCAGAAATACTGAGTAAATTATTTGAAAGTGAAAAAGTAAATCCTGTAATAAATAATGACAGCGATGAAGATTGAAGAACAAACCAAGTTATTAATGTTGACAATAAAAATAATAGCAGGTAAACCTTGTTTAGATTATTTATTTTAATTAAAGCAAAAATATTTATGGAATATTTAAAAAACTTCATGTACATAATATATATTATATATATTATAATATTAATTTTATATGTTATACACATTCGGATGCTGTACCAAAATCGCGCCGCGCGGCATCGCCCCCCCCTCCCCCCCGCCATAGCGGTTCTAATCAACAGGAGTCCAGTACAACGCGTACATATTTGAAACTACATATAGCGACCAGTTAACAAAGTATGTAAACAAATATATTTTAATTATATCTGTTTTAAAAGCATGTGCAGCCTTTTTCCGTATGAAAAATTAGGAAATATGAATTCATAATTTTTTAACAATAACGCACTTTTCCAAAAAACTTGAAAATATTACGCATTAATAGTCATAATATTACGCTATAGCTGTAAAAATATGAACATGGTCACGTAAGTAATTAAGACAATATAAAGCCTTTTCGTCATTTTTTAATCGTTTTTTATTTTTTTGAATACGTTCCACCCCTTCGAAAAATCTGAAAAAATTAGAGATTACTAATTCTTTTGAGAGCTTTATACAGTATGAAAACAAATGTGGTCACTTGATAACTTCTACAAAAAATCGACGGTTAAAATATTTTCGAATTTTTTAAAAATCGAATTTGCATCCAAAAATTCTGAAAAAATTCTCGAATATGTACATCAGTCGGTAGAATAACCTTGATTTTTTTCATAATGCTTAATTTAGCAGAACGGGAGATATTAAGGATAAACCAAAAAATGATTTTCACCCCGTAATTACCCCTGTAGTAGAGATATCGGGTTGAAACTTTGTGAAAAGGGTTTTCTTCGAACCACCTACCGAGTGGTATTAATCCCGTTCAGTTTGGTTTGGGGGCACTTTTACCATGCTTATTCGGCTAGACCCTTTAAGTTAATTACTAGCAGGGGGGTGATGTAGCGACTTCGTCGCCACTACACCTCCGCCGAAAAACCATATTACATTGTAGGGGCTTGTACGAGCCCGGTGAGGGTCGATGGGCGCACATGGCGACCACCGGTGCGAGCCCGGGTTCTTCCGACGGTCAGGAGGAGTCATCGGCGTTGGCCACGCGGCCGAAACATTTTTTTTTTTTCTTTTTTTAAATTATTAAACCTTTATTTCTTATTTTTCGAATAATTCTTGAATAATTAATAATATTAGCTTGGGATTTTTTCAACGAATTGACGACATTTCCTCGAGATAGGTACAAGAAATTGTAGACCCCTCGAATTATGTGCCGACGACGATCTGCAAGGAATGTCTGTCGAAGAGCACACGGACACGTACGACGTAACGAAAGCATAAGGGTACATATAAAATATCTTTCATCAGACCATGTAAAATTAAAACGCGTACTGAGCACGACGTACTTTCCCCATGTGTGTGTGTGTGTGTGTGGTTAGGACGTGGAAATTCCACCCGCCGAACCGCCGACCAGCCGACCAGCCGACCACCCGTCGGACCACCGACCAGCCAGCCAGCCGGACACCGCCTCGGCCTGCCACCAGCAGGCCCACCGACCAACCTGCACAGCCCAGGCCAGCCCCACAGCAGCCCGCCCACCACACCACCCCACCGACCGATACCGCGGTCGCCAAAACCGCTCCACCCACCGCCGCCAGCCTGGACCCCCACCGGTAAGGCCGTCCGATTCATTCCCGACCGGATGACGCCGGGCCGCCGATACCGGGTCCCGACACCCCTGACCACCTTGCTGGTGGAACTCCGGCCCGACAGGACCCTAGTAGTCCTACCGAGCCATCCTTGTATGTCAACAAACGTTGGTACCATCGCGACAATATCTTTGAAACTATACCGCAATATAATGTGCCCAGCTCTTAAATATTACAGATATTGCTGATGCTGCAATTTATGTGATTCTGCGCACAACGTTGGACAGTGGACAGTACTCGACGACGCGATCATGCAAAATAAGACAATACGCGGTAGTATTTGTTGGTACGTTTTCTTTACAATCAAATTCTATTCGCACATATACGGTTGCGCTCTTGATTGATTCGTTCTGTCGCGAGCAATCAATTACTACGAACGGTCCATGCA
>NW_025106823.1:0-22945 GCF_013123115.1 Colletes gigas
CGCGCTCCCCCTCCCACGCAGTGCATACCTCGAGGGTATGTTCCGCCGTGTCCTGCTCAGCGTCACAATGGCAGCAACGCGCCGTCGGCTCCTTCCCTATCCGGCACAGGTATCTCCCGAAGCTGCCATGCCCCGAGAACACCTGTGCCATCCTGTAAGTGAGGCTTCCATGGCCTCTGTCCAGCCACTCACATAGGAGTGGCCGAACAGCCCCGACTGTCCGGTGCCCCGCGGTAGGCAGAGCCAACCGCTCTTGCCACGCGTGCACCACGACTGCCGGGCCTGGCGCTTCAACTCGCCCCAAGCAGGTTCCTGCACACCCGGGACCGCCCCCACCCCCGTGCGACGGTCGACGCGGTGACGATACATCGTCGCGTGCGACCGCGCGAGGAGATCCATGGGCGGCATCCCCGCAAGAACCGTCGCCGCCTCATGCGACACGGTCCGGTACCCGCGGACGACCCTTAGCGCCATCCGCCTCTGCACCCGACGCAGCATAGTCATGCCGCGCCGGGAGGCCGCCAGGTCGTCCGCCCAGACGGGGGCCCCGTATAGGGCCACCGACTGAACCATTGCCACATAGAGGCAGCGAACTCGGCCCGCCGGGCCCCCCAGGTTGGGCAGAATCCGGCCCAAAGCACCGACCATCCTTTCCAACCGGGGGGACCAGGCAGCGGAAATGCTCCTCGAAGCGCCAGTGGCTATCGAGGATCAGCCCCAGATACCTCATCTGGGGCTTCACCTCGATATTAGCCTCACCCACCCGGATCAGAGGGGGTGGCGGATCCTGCCGAGGTGAATGGAACGCTATCACCTCGGTCTTATGGACCGCCACCGTCATCCCCATCCCTCTGATCCGGCCGACGACGCGTTGCGCCCCTTCCTCCGCGAGACGCTTGGCCCTCCCCCAGTGCGCCCCGACGGCCAGCACCAGTGTGTCATCTGCATAACACACGGCGCTGACGCCGTCGGGGAGGTCGGCCCGCAACACTGCGTCGTACGCGATATTCCACAGGAGTGGCCCGAGGACCGACCCCTGCGGAACACCGCAGTACACCTCCCTCCGCATATGACCATCCCGGCCCGGATACTCGATCCACCTGCCGCGGAGATAATCCCCGATGACCGCCCCGAGACAAGGGGGGACCCGATGATATTCGAGCCCCCTCCTTATCTCCTCCCAGGGCAGGGTGTTAAAGGCGTTGGCAATATCCAAGGATATTGCCAAAGCCACCCCTCCCCGGGAGACGGCCGACTCCGAGAGGGCCCTGACACGACCTATCGCGTCGATGGTCGATCGACCCTCCCGGAAACCGTACTGGCAGTCGGCCAGGCCGGGGGCACCCCGCGACAGGTGCTCGACGAGGCGGGCAGCAATCACCCGCTCGAAGAGCTTGCCCACCTCGTCGAGGAGACAGATGGGCCGGTATGCGGAGGGAGACTCCGCGGGCCGACCCTCCTTCCGGAGGAGGACCATCCTCGCCACCTTCCAACTGGGGGGGAATCGCCCGTCCCTCAGGCATCGGTCGAACAACCGCCTGAGGTCGGCCCCAAGGACGCCCTGGGTCAAGACCCAAACCCGGCCGGGCACACCATCCGGACCCGGGGCCGTGTTACGCGCCCCGAGCCGTCTGATGGCCGCGGCCAGCTCCCCCTGAGTGACCCCCAGTTCGGCCGCCCACTCCCTAGGGACTGCCGCCTCCACCGGAGGACGTGGTCCCCTCACCCGAATTGGGAAAAGAGTATTGACCACGTCCTCCAGCAGCCGGGGGTCAAGACCCTCGGTGACGGGGGGCGCCCACGGGCGGAGCTTCTTCAGCACCACCCTGTACGGGCGCCCCCAAGGATCGTCATCGAGGGTCTGGAGGAGATCCTTCCATGCCCGGGTCTTGGCCCGTTTGATGGCGACCTGCAGAGCAACCCGCGCCATCCGGTATGCCTCATACAGGTCATCTGCCCTCGCTCGCGCCACGCCATCGTCCGGTCGTAGACGACGGCGCGCGCGGGCGTACTGGCGTCGGGCGCGGACGCTCGCGACCCGCAATTCCGCGATCGCGGCCGACCACCAGTACACCGCCCGGCGAGGAGAAGCTCGCCCGACCCGGGGCATCGACGCGTCGCAAATGTTTGCGACTAGTACCCCGAGCCGGGCAGCCTCCTCCTCCATGCTCGGCAACTCGGCCGCCACCTGCGGCCAAGTTGCAGCGAGGGCAGCTGCCATCAGGGCGTCCTTGTCCAGGCGCCGAAGCGCCCAGCGGCGCGGTGGGGTGCCATCCGGGCGGTGGTGCCGGGATGCAGCCCCGGCGGCAGAGACCTCCATCCGGATATACCGGTGATCTGAGAGTGTCTCTGCCTCCGGGACCACCTGCCAATCCGACACCATGCGCACGGCGTTGGGGGTCGCGAATCCAACATCCACGATAGACCCCCCATATCGCCGCACGCACGTGTGCTCCGACCCCCGGTTCAGTAACCGAAGGTCGAGCCCCGCCGCCCAGTCGCCCAGGATCCCGCCGCGAACGGTGGTCCTAGGGGATCCCCAAGCCACCGACTTGGCGTTAAAGTCCCCCAGGACCAGCACCGGCCGGGCCGCGCAGCGCTGCACGCATGCCGCGACCTCGGCCAAGTACAGCTCGAACGCGGCGTGACCGCTGCGGGGCGAGATGTAGCACCCCACTACGGCGACTCCCCCCCAGTCCACGGCGACGAAACCCCGACCGCGCTCCAGAATGGAGAACGGCGGGGACCCGTCGCCACCTCCCCATACCGTCGCCACCAAACCGTCCGCGTCGCCCACCCAATGTGGGTGATCAGGCACGCGGTACGGCTCGGCGGCGACCGCCAGGCCAACACCCCACTCCGCGTGGACTTGGGACATCATGTCCTGTGCCGCGCGACAGTGGTTGAGATTGGCCTGGAGGAGGAGGCGGGGCGCCGTTATTTAACGGCCGTTCCAGCCTCCTCCCGGCTGTCCGTCCCCGTGGCACCGTCCACCTCCATTGTGGACGCTGCCAGCGACCGTGGTGCCTGAACCGGGGTGGGCCCCTTCTTCTTCCCCTTCCGGGAGGGGGGAGAGCTCTTTTTGCTCCCGACCCTGTGATCGGCTGGCCTCCCCATGTCCGCACATAGCGGGCAGTGGGGGGGCCGCCGAACACTGGCTCGCGCGGTGGCCATTCGCTCCGCAGCGGTAACACTGACCGCTGTGGTCCACGGCGAGGTGCACCACTGCTCACGTGCCTCACTCGCGCCCGCGGTGCACTGGGTCGCGCCCCTACCACCATCGCTCCCGGACTTCCGCCCCTTTCTAGCGGCGGAGAGGGGACCCGGGTCCACACCGCCCCGCGGAGACCTGCGGATTTCCCGACCCGCACATCTCCCTCGGGGGCAATCACGACCCCGCTGGGCACCGGGACACGGCCACGGTGGGAGGAGTCCCTCCCCCCACATCTCGCCCTTCCCCGCCCGAACCGACCTTGGTCGGGGAGGCACCGCCTTCCCGCCGACCGCACCTCCGTGGAGGAGCTCCTCCCGGAAGGCGGCCAGCTTGCCATCGATCATGTTCCCGATCCTCCTCAGAAGTTCGTCCTCTGAGGAGAATGGGGAACTCTGCGCAGGCGGAGTGCGGGTGGAAGGTCCCCGCAACACCGCCGCCGCACTCCGCTTTTTTTCCACGACCGTGGGTCGTGGTGGTGGAGGTGGAGGAGGAGGGAGGATAGGAGGGAGGGCTGCGCTGTTCCAGCGCGCCTCTGCCCTCATCCTCCCCCGTCGCTCCTCCTCCACCTGGAGCTGCAGCCGGGCATTTCGCCCGCACAACTCCTGCGCCGCCTCCCCCATATTTTGCGCAGCCTCTCGCAGGGCCTCTAGCCACGCTGCTTTTCTGCCCCTTTAGAGAGCAGGCTGCGGCAACCTTCTCGACCCGCTTCAGGGACGAGGAGATCCTCTCGGATATCTCCTCGGTTACCTCGTCCCTGAGGCAACTCACCATCACGACCGGGTTCATCGCCCGGTCCACTCCGTCGACGGCCTGCCCCGTCCGCTTCCTCTTGGAGCCTATGTGGCTCCTCGTGGAGGAGAAGGACGAGACTGACGCAGTCTCGTCGTCCTCCTCCACCATCCACGAAGCCTGGCCAGGCGCTGAGTGAGGCGCGAGCACCGTCACTCCAGCCCCAGCACCGTCTTCGTCCTCCCCAACCGAAACAACCCGTCCCATCCCCGTTTTAATTTGTGAATCCATATAATTCCCACGCGTTGGTCGGAAATAAAGGTCCACCCGGGCAGAGCCGCCTTACCCGGGTAAGCCTAATACTCCGGGGGTTCGGCAGGTGCCCCGGAGGTGGTCGCTTGGGATTGGGCCTTCTCCCCCAACCATGCATCCCATCGCCGCGCACCATAGCTTAAGATTGGAGGGCGATTTTATAGAGTCGCCATACTCTTGGCCCAGGCGGTTAAGCCAAGGCCCCCGCTTCTACTGCCGTCACGTACCATTCACAAAACCAAAAAAGGAATTGTGAGTGGATCGTTGTGACGACCAACAGGAGGCTTACGGTGTGATTAGCTTCAGGTACCTCGGGGTCGCTACGCCCTGTACTGCGGCCGACGATTGCCGGACACAGCCCCTGAGGGGTCGATGAGGGCCTGCGTCACCGGGTTCCGCGGCGTATAGCGTTGTTTGACCGGTTCTGGTGTCTTCAGACGGATGCGGTGTTCGGTCAGGTGAGTGGTTGGAGGGAGCGCTTCGAATTTCGGGAGCTCCTGTTCCAGGAGGTGCCGTTGCGCAGTGTCTTGAGCCGAGGTGCTTCCCCGGAGACCGGTGTGGTCCATGGCGGCGGCTTCGGGGTACAACGGACCCGGGCGAGTGCCCAGGGTGATGATGAGTCCCAGTTGGCCGAGTAAGTCCATGCCGAGGATTGCTGGCTGGGCTAGCTTTGGCAGGACAGCGTAGGTGTGACTCACGCTGCGGCCATCGACGGTGGCACGAACGGTGATCTCCCCAGTAGTGGGGACGACGGACCCGTTGGCGAGGCGGGCTTGGACTTGGATGGTACTTCGGCGGCCGCCTTGTTTACAAGCGAGGGTGGCGACGTCCTTCCGGAGGTATGATCGGGTAGCCCCGGTGTCTACCAGAGCGGGGTAACGGTGTCGCCCGAGCTTGAAGGTGGCGTATGGGCGCGGATCGGCGGTTACTGGCGGGGAGTCGTTGACGGTCGGTGGGCTGGTTGGGCGGCTCCCCTTGTCCCGGGCCCGGTGGCGTTTCCCGGCGGTGCTTGGCAAGGGCAGGCCCGTGTGGAAGTGCCGTCGGTGCCGCAGTATGAGCAGAAGAGACGCCCAGCACGGCGGCATTCGTAGCGGCTGTGGCCGCGCTGGCCACATTTGCAGCAGCAGGTGGCCCTATCGTAGGCCGATGCGGTGGTAGCCAAGTGGCTACGGTCGTTCTTGCTCGGCGTACATAGAGCCGGTAGTCGGGTAGCAGATTCCGGTGGAGGCGGTCCAACTGGTCCTTGAGCGTATAACCACCGTGGCGGTACATCAGGTGCGTCAGCGCCATGACATATTCCCGGACGGATTCGCAGGGGCGCTGTACCCGGCGTTGGATTTCGTCGGCCAGGTCCATTCGGGAGGCGACCGGCAGATAGTATTGCTGGAATGCCGCGGTGAAGTCGCCCCAGTTGTGCCAGCTATCCCATTGGGAGCAGTACCACTGGAGTGCCTGACCGCGGAAGGTTTCGGACAGGCGCGGCAGGATCTGTTCGGGGCGAACACCATAGCTGATCAGGAGGTCGTGCAGCCGCTCCATGAATTCGTCGGCTCCTTTGCCGCCGTCATAGTGAGTTCTCCACTGGCCAATCCGACCTATGATGGCGCCCGATGCGTCGGGTTCGGGCACGTGATTGCTGGCCTCCATATTGCGTAGGTGCGCCTTCAGGCGATCGCGGAGGTCGTCGCGGGTACCTTCGGGTTCAAGTCAACATTTCTGGGCTAGTGAGACCAGATTCGCTTTTCGCAGGCTGCTGATCCGCGGTACTCCGTCACTCGTCCACCCTTCCTGTCGAGTCCCTGTTCGGGCGCCAATTGGTGACCGTTCCCCCACGGACGGTCCGATTCGGTTCGGTTCGGGGGACTCGGAGGAAGGTTGCGCTTTGCCGACCCAGTCGGCTAGCCAGGGATCGGCGCGAATGAGTAAGAGCGTTTGAGTTCGGTAACACTGTTTATTCAGAAACTTATAATCTAACGGTGGACGGACAATGCTTAGCTTCTAGACGCGGTGTGCGGTCGGTCGCTCGGCGGTGTTCGGCGATAGCGGGGTTCGGTATCGGTCGGCGGTGCTCGGCGGTGTCCGGCAGCGATCGGTGGTAGCGGGGTTCGGTCCCTGTCGGCGGCGCTCGGCGGTGTCCGGCAACGGTCGCCAGTGCTCGGCGGTGAGCGGGGTTCGGTACCGGTCGGCGGTGCTCGGCGGTGTCCGGCAACGGTTGGCGGTAGCGAGCGCTCGGCGCTACCACAGGGCTTGCGCTGATGGTAGGGCCCGGGGAGGAACAATAGGAATGGATTAGTCGGCGCTACAAGGCGTCATTGACAGGCGGTGGGTGTTGATGAACGGCCGAGGGGGGGTCTTGGGTGGAGGAGTGCAATACCGTACCGGCGCTACCACAGGGCTTGCACTGATGGTAGGGCCCGGGGAGGAACACTAGGAACGGGTTAGTCGGCGCTACAAGGCGTCATTGACAGGCGGTGGGTAATGGGGAACGGCCGAAGGGGGGCGGGCGGAGGCAATACCCTACCGGCGCTACCACGGGGCTTGCGCTGATGGTAGGGCCCGGGGAGGAATGCTGGGATGCGGATAGTCGACGCTACAAGGCGCCACTGACAGGTGGGTACGGAGGTTCGGTTCGCGAGAGTGCCCCTCACACTCTCGGTTTTGCAAAAATAGGGACTTGCACAGATTTGTAGCTGGTACTACTTATCTCTAGTCACTTGATGTGGCTTCGGCGAGCTAGCCACGAGTCCGCCTATTCCGGCCGGTGGCCCACGTCTTATACTCGCGCTCCGCGAGATTGATTGCGCGAATCCGCGGCCGCGAATTAATCATATCTCGCGGAGCGCGGTTGCTCGAGGGCGCGGCCACCTAGCGGTCGTGCGTGGCATTGCCGGGCGTGGAGCTTTATCCGCGACGGAGCTCGGTCCGCGGCCCAGGGTGGGGATATGCGCGTTAGTTTGCAGTTAGTTTGCTTGATTGCCAGTTAGTTAGTTAGTTAGTTAGTCAGATAGTTTGTTAGTTTGCAGTTAGTTTGCTTGATTGCAGTTAGTTAGTTAGTTAGTTTGCTCAGTTAGTTAGTTAGTTTGCAGTTAGTTAGTTAGTTTGCAGTTAGTTAGTTAGTTTGCAGTTAGTTAGTTAGTTTGTCAGTTAGTTAGTTAGTTTTGCAGTTAGTTAGTTAGTTTGCAGTTAGTTAGTTAGTTTGTCAGTTAGATAGTTAGATTGTCAGTTAGTTAGTTAGTATTTAGTTAGTTAGTTTGCAGTTAGTTAGTTAGTTTGTCAGTTAGTTAGTTAGTTTGTCAGTTAGTTAGTTAGTTTGCAGTTAGTTAGTTAGTTTGCAGTTAGTTAGTTAGTTAGTTTGTCAGTTAGTTAGTTAGTTTGTCAGTTAGTTAGTTAGTTTGCAGTATAGTTAGTTTGTCAGTTAGTTAGTTAGTTTGTCAGTTAGTTAGTTAGTTTGCAGTTAGTTAGTTAGTTTGCAGTTAGTTAGTTAGTTTGTCAGTTAGTTAGTTAGTTTGCAGTTAGTTAGTTAGTTTGCAGTAGTTAGTTAGTTTGCAGTTAGTTAGTTAGTTTGCAGTTAGTTAGTTAGTTTGCAGTTAGTTAGTTAGTTTGCAGTTAGTTAGTTAGTTTGTCAGTTAGTTAGTTAGTTTGCAGTTAGTTAGTTAGTTTGCATAGTTAAGTAGTATAGCTATGGGGATTCTAACCCATGGGGCAATGAGGGGAGCGTGCGGCGAGGGGAAGTGAGGGCGCGCGGGGGAGTGCGGCGCGGAGAACTTTAGGCGCGGGGCCTGTGGGGAGTGGAAGAGTGGTTGCGCGCACACGAGCCGCGGAGTGGGGGATGTCAGGGGATTAGTCCAGGCCGAGCCGCCGCGGAGACCTCTCCAGACCTGGCCCGCCGTCGGAAATTTTTTAAGAGGGGGGGAATGATCCCCGAAAACTTTTCATACCGAACCGAGGGAGGGGATGACCCCCGAAAATTTTTTTCAACACCCACAGGCATTTTTTTATTGTCTTTTCGGCGTTCTCGGTACGTTTGATGAGATCTAAAAAAAAAGAATTACATAATGTTCTCCTAAGAAAATATTTACAGCTAGCGAAAAAAAAACAACACATCATTCGGCTCGTAAATCTATTCTTTCTATTTATTATTCTAGTACTCGTATAAATTCAGATTTTTATAGTTCACTGTGGTTAGGTTTGGTCAAACTCTTGCAAACGCGTTATAGAAAATGGTTAATATCATTACGAAACACAAGAAATAAAAAGTTTCATACTGTATACTAAATGCGAAAATTTACTCGAAAAATTGCAGCTCCTCTTTCATCCAGAGTCGAGTCTCGCGCAACGATGCGTTTTCGCGCTTTGTCAGCGAGTACGTTATCTGCTGCGTGCCTTTCGCCGAAGTCGTTGCTACGCGAATATGCAATATCGTGTTCGCGACACGCTGCGTCCAACGGATTAAAATATAAATTAAATCGACGGTCCAGCCTTAGATTTATGCGAGGAGAGAATGTGGAAGACGGGTAAATAAAATTGGAGAAATAATATATGTTTTAAATGATACTATATTGTTACAATAGAAGAATATATTGTTTTTTTGAAACGTCGAATCTTAGTATTATGCGAGGAGATAAGGTGGAAGACGGGTGAAATAAAATTGGAGAAATAATATATGTTTTAAATGATACTATATATTTTTTGTTATGTTTAAAGGAAAAAATACAAAAAATAAATAAATAAAAAAAAATAAAAATTAAAAATAAAAAAATTATTCCTCCGGCGGAGGAGGCGGCGGCGGCGGTGGCAGTGGCGACGCAAGCCGTTGTATTTGGCGCGGCGGCCTTAGAGGCCCATCGAAGTCCGGAAATGGCGGCTGCATCCGAGGCCACCGGATATGTGGAAAATGACGTAATAATAATAATTCCGCCCGCTCGCGCAAGTTCGCCGGCGGCGATGGTATTTCCGGTGGCGTCGGTGTCTCCGGCGGCGTCGGCGTTGTAGGCGGCGATGGGGAGGGCGGCGGAAACGGATCGTTCTGGAACCCACAATAACTGATATAATATGCACACGTAATAAATGCCATAAACATTGGTATGTACATACCTCCTGATTATTACGCAGGGGCAATCCTTCGAATGCTGGAGTACATTCGTGTAATGACCATTTTATTCGAATGTCTTCGAATGTCGACTGAGAACTGATCTCGCTGCATCTCCAGGCTCATGCATGTAAACGTATATCTCGAAAAATGCATACCTTGCAAAATAGGATGTCTTTGTTCTTCGAAAGCGTTTGTTGACCCTCTCCATTCTTCCTCGCATGTATCATTGCCTAAGCCGTATCACTTCTCCTTCTTCTTTGAACCGATTATTCGACTACTCCATATCAGTTGTTGCAAAGTAGGATGTCTTTGTTCTTCATGTTCTTCGAAATCTACACCCTCCTTGCACTTATCTTCTTCACTGACCAACCTCTCCCTTATTCACATGCATCTTCTTTCCCCCTCTTCTCTGAACATCTATCAAACACCTATCGTACTACTTCGAACCTCTATCATACCACTTTGAACGCGCATCGAACATCTATCATACCACTTTGAACATGTATCGTAACACTTTGATCATGTATCGAATGTGTATCGAACCACTCTGAACATCTATCAAACGTCTATCATACCACTCTGAACATGTATGGTACCACTTTGATCGCATATTGAACCGCTTCTACATAATAGTAATTATAACTATAGTCTTAATCTAGCGTACATCATGTGCAGGAGGTTAGGTTGGGGAGGGTGAAGAAACAAAATTTTTTATATATTAAAAATTGATTATATTTATTTACGCATTTCTCTCTGGCGTTTAGACCACCAGTTGAATATTTTAAATACATTTTGCATGGCACAATGCTTTGCGTGTCTGTCACATCGTAAGGTATTAAGTGCATTTAGCTTTTTTAGAGATATGGTATCCTCGTAGTCCATGTCCAGTGTCTCAATGATCACGCTCGCTCGCGCATTTTCATCGAGGAAATCCGCAAGCCAGTCTCGTTTCTGCAGCCCTTTAACATATGCGATATGCGGTGCGTCATCTTCTTCATCGACAACAGCTTTCGTAATTAGCTGTTTAGCCATACTGTACGGAACGTCTCCATCTTCCCACCGTAGTCCGTGATGTTTTGCCGTCAACCACCGGATGCATGATTTGTCAGATTTCGTAAGAAGATATTGCGGCATCGAACTCCCAAATATATAATGCGAGAGAATTGTTCCTTTTCGTAGGGCAGCCACTTCCTTCACGACAAATCTTCCATCAACACTGAACCCTTGCAGGTCAACAAATGTTGGTACGGTCATTATCGGAACAATTTAGAGATCCGCTCACTTCCAAGACAGGCGGGAGAATGTGGTCTTTCTCGTAAAGCATCTCGATTTTCATGATGAAAATTTGTACGAATTTGGCACACGAGAGGGCAAGTAAGTAGCGTTGGGATTTAATTGATTTTGCGCACCACGTTTGTCAGCGGATTGTATTCAACCACCCGATCATGCAAAATGAGACAGTAGGCCGTAGTATTCGCTGGCACGTTCTCTTTACAATCGAATTCTATGCGCACGTCCACGGTGCTATTCTTGATCGACTCATTTTGTCGCGAGCAGTCAATCACCACGAGGGGGCCAAATTGTAAAAATTGGGCAACGGTGAATAATGCCTCGTTGCAACTATGTCCGTAATACGATTTACGGAAATGCGTATACATGCTAAACAAGATGGCGTGTCTATTCTTGTCAAAGTCCAAGTTCATGTCATCGTACGGATAAAATTCCGAGTTGACAAAAAGTTACGAACTTAAAAATTTTGCAAACTTTGCCAAACCTATTCTTACCAGTAATGTTCCCATGCTGGATTTAACTCCCGAACAGTTGACGACATTTCGCAATGCAGCACATTGTCATATTTGCGAAGAACCATTCAAGGCTAGCGATGTACGAGTTCGCGATCATTGCCATCTGTCCGGACGGTTCAGAGGCCCAGCACATTCGGAGTGCAATTTAAATTATAAAAATGTGTTTTACATCCCCATAGTTTTCCATAATTTATCCGGCTATGATTCGCATTTCATTATCGAGGAAATAGCTACCGCTTTCGAAGGTCACATTGATGTATTACCTATAACTAAAGAAAAATATATTTCTTTCACAAAACATGTTGAAGATACGGATGAATCAGACTCGCAAAATTATATTAAATCACGATTCATCGATTCATACAAATTTCTAAATACCAGGCTCGACAAATTAGCATCTTTACTTAACACAGATCAATTAAAAATTTTGCGATCCCAATTTGGAACATTATCCACTGAAGATTTCAATTTATTGACGCGAAAGGGTGTCTTTCCATATTGTTAGGGGGAGTAGGTTTGAAAAAACCTCGCCTAACGGTGGTCCGGATCTCGAGGGAAGGAACGTCGGGAAAAGAATACAAATTTTCAGTTTATTTTCGCTTAGTCGAAGATCTCGACTAAGCCTTTTATTTTTATGATTGTACTAGAATTTGTACACAAAAACCCGTGTCTGCCGGTCTAGACGGATTCCCGTCTGTCTAGCTTCGATGGTCTGTAACAGAAAGAGACAAGAATAGGCGTTAAATACCTGACAACGTGACTCACGTCGGATTTCTTTCTCTTTCGCGCTCGCGCCTGGTTTGTGCTTGTCGCACCCAGGAGCGGGAATCTCAGTCGCCGCGATACGCGGCTATATTAGTGGACTGTATGTGTGAGAGCGTTCCCTTTAAATCGGGAATCGCTCGCTTATTGTTTCTTTCGACAAGATGCTAATTCAGCTATCTTTCAAGCCTGCTACTCTTGGTTGTCGTAGGAGGAGCGAACAGAGGGAGGTTGTAAGATTCCAACCGTCGCCCTTATCCTCGGCCCTTCACCGTCTGGTTATGTGCGTACGGGCACGGTGCGGTACCGGTTTGACAACGGCGCCCTTGGGCGGCTTACAGTTGCTCCGGATACCACGTTCTTTTTAGAATCGACGTCCTACGCACTGCGGCCGTACCAGGCGAGCGATTTTGGGACGTGATCTGATAATTTTGCCGTAAGCTGGGAGATCCTAGGTGTCCCGCGCTTCGGCTAGAAGACGGCGAATCCACTCAAGGGTATTTTATTTCTACCCTTGGTCTGTGGGTTCGTAACCGTTCGAAAAACCAGTAATGATCGAGTTTATGACTCGATCCGTGGGGAGACGGTGGGTCCACCCAGGGGATTTTCAGTAAGCCCTGACCTGTGGAGCCGTCTAGCCCTTGGAAGCTCGAATAACTCGACGCTTTAATTTTATTATTACGTTGTGTCGCACTGAGCTAGATCGTGGATCTAGGAACTCGCGACAAAGCAGGCTAATTGTTGGAGAAGCTTCTCAACGAAGGGTCGAATAACTCGACCGATTCGGAGATTTTTAAAAACTTCTCGATATCGTGCTCGCTTATCGATATGCTCCTTTCAGTGGCTCGATAGCAAGTGACGGACGAGCACGAGTTGCCAAAAGTGTGCGCGTGAGAGGGGGAATCCTTCGTCGCGTGGCGCTGCGTGGCGTCTCTCGTCCGTCTTTGTTTAATTTCTGATTGTCGTACCTTCTCTATGCCTGGGCGTTGAACTTGGCTTGTTCGAACTCGAACGTTACTTTATCGTTCGCGTGACTTTACAGAAAACCTCGAGAACCGTGTTTTTCTGTCCTCTAATGTTTCGGATAGCGGTCGCGTCGACCTAGAATCTTCCTGGTCGGTCGCGTAACCGAAAACAAACCGGGTAACGAATTATTCCGGATTTCAATTAATTATCGCGTTTTAATCGATATTTAAACACATATGAATACCTTGATTGTGCAAACAAGCTGCAGGATCCATGCTTACCACCGCGCGAGTCATTCTACAGTTCGTTAACGGGCGAGACTGTATCAGAGACCGATTACGCACACGCCGAGACAGTCTGGCAGCGTTTCGAGATTAGAACCTTGGGCGAATACAGCGATTTGTATTTGAAAACTGATGTCTTGTTATTGGCAGATATTTTTGAAAATTTTCGCGAAAGTTGTATCAAGAGCTACGGATTAGATTCAGCGCATTACTATACTCTACCTGGTTTCACATGGGATGCAATGCTAAAACATACCAAAATTACATTCGAATTGCTCACAGACATCGATATGGTCATGTTTATCGAACGCGGTATACGCGGGGGCTTAAGTCAATTTTCCGGAAGATACGCACATGCCAATAACAAGTACATGTCATCTTACGACGCATCGGAAGAGTCATCGTACTTGATGTACTTTGACGTGAACAATTTGTATGGATGGGCAATGTGTCAGCCTCTACCATACGCTAAATTTCAATGGGTCGAAGATGTTGTAAATTTTGACGTCTCTTCAATCGGTGTCGATTCGCCCACGGGATACATTCTCGAGGTAGATCTGGAATATCCGCAACGTCTGCACGATGCTCATGCAGATCTGCCGTTCTGTCCGACGTGTGCCAAACCACCTGGCAGCAGGCAGGACAAGTTACTCGCGACGGTATACGATAAGCAGCGTTACATAATCCATTATCGCAACCTGCAGCAGTGCACGCGTCACGGTCTTCGTATTACAAAGATACACCGCGTGCTTCAATTCGCTCAATCTCCCTGGCTTCGCGATTACATCGAACTCAACACACGATTTAGAACAAGCGCGACAAACGACTTTGAAAAGAATTTGTACAAATTGATGAACAACGCAGTATTCGGTAAAACTATGGAAAATGTACGAAACCATGTGGATGTAAAACTTGTGACACATTGGGAAGGGCGATATGGCGCGGAGGCAATGATCGCGAAACCGAATTTCCACAGCAGAAGTGTTTTTTCGGGAAATTTAGTAGCTGTTGAATTGCGAAAACTCCAGGTGAAATTCAACAAACCGATATACGTGGGTATGTGCATTCTGGACATATCAAAACTTTGTTTGTATGAATTTCACCACGAGTACATGTCTCCTAAACACGGGCAAAATTGTAAAATTCTATACACCGACACTGACAGTCTTATTTATCACATTCGGTGCGACGATATCTACGAGTCTATGAAGCACAATATCCATAGATTCGACACAAGCGATTATCCTACCGACAATCCATATAATATGCCACGCGTAAATAAGAAGGTTCCGGGGCTGATGAAGGATGAAAATAACGGTCCCCTCAGGGGCTGTGTCCCGCAAACGTCGGCCGCAGTACGGGGCGTAGCGACCCCGAGGTACCTGAAGCTAATCACACCGTAAGCCTCCTGTTGGTCGTCACAACGATCCCACTCACAATTCCTTTTTTTGGTTTTGTGAATGGTACGTGACGGCAGGAGAAGCGGGGGCCTTGGCTTAACCGCCTGGGCCAAGAGTATGGCGACTCTATAAAATCGCCCTCCAATCCTAAGCTATGGTGCGCGGCGATGGGATGCATGGTTGGGGGAGAAGGCCCAATCCCAAGCGACCACCTCCGGGGCACCTGCCGAACCCCCGGAGTATTAGGCTTACCCGGGTAAGGCGGCTCTGCCCGGGTGGACCTTTATTTCCGACCTACGCGTGGGAATTACATGGATCCAATAATTAAAACGGGGATGGGACGGGTTGTTGCGTATGGGGAGGACGAAGACGGTGTTGGGGCTGGAGTGTCGGCGCTCGCGCCTCACTCAGCGCCTTTTCGTGGGGAAAATCTTCGAAAGACTCCCTCCCACCTCTTTGGGGAGAGGCGGGAGGGGTGTGTGGGATTCCCCGCGCCCATTATAACGGGCGCGGGACCTACCCACTAAAAACCCCACGGTGACCCTTCCGCACGATTTGGGAGGATACCGGGAATCGCTCGAAGCATACTTCCGGTATCCTCCCCGTGCCCGCGCTTTGCGCCCACCCGCGGGGGGACAAACGGTCCCCCCGGTAATCGCCCTGTCTCATAGCGGCAGGACGAGGCCACATCGTCCTGCCGCCATCCGTCCCGGGGCCGCGTCTAGTGGCGGCTGCGAGCCCCAACTCGCAACCGCCGCGACCCGGTTTCTACCCCTCGGAGGCCGGCAGCTCATGGCCGCACCAGGCCACCGAGCCTGCGTCAGTCTCGCACTTCTCCTCCATAAGGAGCCACATAGGCTCCAAGAGGAAGCGAACGGGGCAGGCCGTCGACGGAGCGGACCGTGCTATGAACCCGGTCGTAATGGTGAGTTGCCTCAGGGACGAGGTGACCGAGGAGATATCCGAGAGGATCTCCTCGTCCCTGAGGCGGGTGGAGAAGGTGGCCGCTGCCTGCTCCTTGAAGGGGCAGAAGACAAGCGTGGCAGAGGCCCTGAGGGAAGCGGCCCAGACGATGAGGGAGGCGGCGCAGGAGCTGAGCGAGCGAAATGCCCGGCTGCAGCTCCTGATGGAGGGGGAGAGACGGGGGAGGATGAGGGCTGAGGCGCGCTGGAACAGCGCAGCCCTCCCTCCTATCCTCCCTCCTCCTCCACCACCACCACCACGACCCACGGTCGTGGAAAATAAGCGGGGTGCGGCGGCGGTGTTGCGTGGCCCTTCCACCCGCACTCCGCCCGCGCAGAGTTCCCCATCCTCCTCAGTGGACGAACTTCTGAGGAGGATCGGGAACATGATCGATAGCAAGCTGGCCGCCTTCCGGGAGGAGACCCTCCACGGAGGTACGGTCAGCAGGAAGGCGGTGCCTCCCCGACCAAAGTCAGTTCAGGCGGGGAAGGCGAAGGTGGGGGGAGGGAAGGCTCCACCCACCGGCACAGGACATGATGTCCCAAGTCCTCGCGGAGTGGGGGGTTGGCCTGGCGGTCGCCGCCGAGCCGTACCGCGTGCCTGAATACCCACATTGGGTGGGCAACGCGGACGGTTTGGTGGCGACGGTATGGGGAGGTGGCGACGGGTCCCCGCCGTTCTCCATTCTGGAGCGCGGTCGGGGTTTCGTCGCCGTGGACTGGGGGAGAGTCGCCGTAGTGGGGTGCTAGATCTCGCCCCGCAGCGGTCACGCCGCGTTCGAGCTGTACTTGGCCGAGGTCGCGGCATGCGTGCAGCGCTGCGCGGCCCGGCCGGTGCTGGTCCTGGGGGACTTTAACGCCAAGTCGGTGGCTTGGGGATCCCCTAGGACCACCGTTCGCGGCGGGATCCTGGGCGACTGGACGGCGGAGCTCGACCTTCGGTTACTGAACCGGGGGTCGGAGCACACGTGCGTGCGGCGATATGGGGGGTCTATCGTGGATGTTGGATTCGCGGCCCCCAACGCCGTCCGCATGGTGTAGGGTTGGCAGGTGGCCCCGGAGGCAGAGACACTCTCCGATCACCGGTATATCCGGATGGAGGTCTCTGCCGCCGGGGCTGCATCCCGGCACCGCCGCCCGGATGGCACCCCACCGCGCCGCTGGGCGCTTCGGCGCCTGGACAAGGACGCCCTGATGGCAGCTGCCCGGCTCGGGGTACTAGTCGCAAACATTTGCGACGCGTCAGTAGGTGTATAAGGGGAGTTCTGAGCCATGGTCCCAGAGGGGGGTGCGGGGGAGGGGGGAATCGAGGGCCAGGGGGGAGTGGGGTGGGGGGCCCGACCGTTGGGGGAGCGCTGTGGTGGGGGGGGTCGGTAATTAGGTCGGTAATTAGTATCAACGGTTGGTAATTAGGTCGGTAATTGGTATCAATGGTTGGTAATTATCAGAAAGAGATAATTGTCAGATGTCGGTAAAAGGGGGGAAAGAAATTAGATGTCTTTTTACTATTTTTTTATAAAAGTGATATATTTAATCTTTTATTACAATTCAGTGAGAGTATAAATTATTTAGTAATTATCAGAAAGAGGTAATTGTCAGATGTCGGTAAAAGGGGGGAAAGAAATTTTTGCTATTTTTTATAAAATTTATATATTTAATCTTTTATTACAATTCAGTGAGAGTATAAATTATGTAATTACAAAATTAGATATATTTTTTATTTAATTATTAATAGCATCGTATAACATATTATCCACTGCAAATGTCAACAGCTCGCAATCCGCAGGAGAATTTTTATCATAATATTCACGAAGGATTTTGACGGCCTCATGTTTATGCGCAATACTGTTCCGTTTTAATATAGTTACAAATTGTTTATATTTCTCGCTGACATAGTGCGTATTTTGACACAGCCACGAATACGCGTGCTCGACACACAGTTCCAGTTCGAATAAAAATAATACAGTCGATGGTTTCATATACATGCAGGCATCATACAATTTCATTTGCACAAGGTTCATGCCACGCATTGTAACCACCGTAAGCACCAAATCACAAATCGTTAATGACGTTGGAGAAGGAGCTGATTTTACATGTTGTTCGATATCCTCGCGTTTCTGGATCAATGTCGTCCATGTCGAGTGTGGCAACAACAACACATTTCCTCGAGTATCGCCAAGAATAATTTCCACAGCGGACACAGGTCCTACCGCGATTCTAATATCCAGGTACTTGTATGCCGTGGATGTGAGGGCAAACCTCCTCCCCAGTATATAAGGCGTCGAACGTTGTTTATTGCTATCGCAACATATAGAAAAAGTATGTAAAGAATGAAAGGTAAGTAATAACGCTAAGGAAATGATGATAATAACACTTACTCGCGACTTATGCACACCGTTTCGCGAGAAATGTAGTAATTCATGTTTGTAGAATCCATAACGTTTCACGACGAC
Organism: Colletes gigas; assembly: GCF_013123115.1. Classification (NCBI taxonomy): domain Eukaryota; kingdom Metazoa; phylum Arthropoda; class Insecta; order Hymenoptera; family Colletidae; genus Colletes; species Colletes gigas. The sequence continues at coordinate 17,980 of NW_025106823.1, forward strand.
GGCGACGACGATACTATCAAAACGAGTGTGCAGCACATAAAAAAATGTAACGATGCATCAAGGGCAGCGAGGTGCGGGGAGAGGAATTTTTATGTCACGTGTTCTTCTGCGAAAAGTGCAACTTTTGCAAAAGCGTTTTTTAGATTACCTTGAACACGTCCAAACGTGCAAATTCTATGACATCACATTCGCGGTACGAATCGACCGAAATCATGTGTATCATGCGAAGCGGGTGGGGCATAGTGCGGGGGGGGAGAGGAATTTTTGATGTCACGTGTTCTTCTGCGAAAAGTGCAATGTTTGCAAATACCTTTTATATTACCATGAACACGTGCAAAAATGCAACCTCAGCAGAACGTATAACATTGACGAGCATTATCGGCGCGGGAAAAGAAATTAGATGCCTTTAAAATATGATATATTTATTAAAGCAACAAATGATTATAAAACATTACTTTTATGGATTCATGAATTGCGCGAGTTATTGAGTCCTAGCCATTTTACGTACACACTGTTCCCCTTCTTACGTAATACTTTTTCAACCAGATACACGTCGGAATTAGCAACTCGTTGCAACTCGTGTTCGTAGAATCCTCCGGCAATTGGTTTTTCATAAGCATCTTTCAGCAGATACGTTGCAGGATTAGTTTTGTCTTATTAAACATCAAATCGACCTTCAAACGCCCCAACGTCTCGACGTCACAACGTCCCAACGTCCCCAACGTCCCCCAACGTCCCAACGTCCCCAACGTCCCAACGTCCCCAACGTCCCAACGTCCCCAACGTCCCCCACGTCCCAACGTCCCCAACGTCCCAACGCCCCAACGTCCCCAACGTCCCCCAACGTCCCAACACACCCAACGCTACGTAATACATTACCACAATCTGCAGCAATGTATTCGTCACGGCCTTCGCGTAACTGAAGTTCACCGCGTATTACAGTTTTCACAATCGCCATGGCTTCGTGATTACATCGAACTAAATACAAAGTTTAGAACTCTTGCCGCAAATGATTTTGAGAAAAATTTATACAAGTTAATGAACAACGCAGTGTTTGACAAAACTATGGAGAATGTGCGTAATCATGTAGATGTAAAATTATTAACAAAATGGGAAGGGAGATATGGTGCGGAGGCACTGATCGCTAAAACAAATTTTCACAGTCGCAGCATATTTTCGGAAAACTTAGTTGCAATCGAGCTGCGCAAACTGTCCGTAAAATTGAACAAACCAATCTATGTGGGTATGTGTATACTAGATATATCTAAGGTTTGTTTGTATGAATTCCATCACGACTACATGTCACCCACACATAGCGATAAATGTAAAATTATGTACATCGATACAGACAGTTTAATTTATCACATCGAGTGTGACAATATTTATGAACTTATGATACGTGACATTGCCCGATTTGACACGAGCGATTATCCCTCAGATAATCGATATGGTATTCCGCTTGTCAATAAGAAGATACCAGGTTTAATGAAAGACGAAAATAATGGTGCGATTATGACCGAATTTGTTGGACTGAGAGCAAAGATGTACGCCATGCAAGTCGATGGCAAGAACGATACGAAGAAGGTGAAAGGTGTCAAGAGTAATGTTGTAGCACGAACTATAACATATGATGATTATGTGCAATGTTTGATGGGCCAGGTTGAAAAGATTTGCCACCAATCGTGTATAAGATCCACGTTGCATGAAGTGTACACGATATCAGAAACAAAAATTGCTCTGAGTCCGCACGACGACAAACGATATATTGTACCATATTCAACCGAGACCTTACCATGGGGGCATTATAAAATACCGTCTTAGGCGCACCAGTATACATATGTTTTGTAACTCAAACACAGACCTCGGTAACATTGTCTCACGATGATGCTCTCGATTGCGAAGAACGCAAAATTTGCAGAATGCTGTGGGGGAAGCTTGGAGCATGCAATTCTACTAACGTTAGCAGATACAAGCGAGTACCACCGCTGTTCCTAAGAAGACCAAGTCCTCCCCCCACCTGAATAATTTACTATATAAACCGTTGTACGACCAGCCCGCGTCATTTTCAAAAGTGTATCTGTGAAAAACGTAAAAGTAAAACAAGTGAGAAGTGAAAATGGTTGCAGATAGATGGGACCTCGGTATGTAAGCAGATAGAATTTATTTTTTATCAAAATAGTCCAACATAATATTCTAATATGAACATTCTCATCCCACAGCCGGAATCATCACCTATGATGATCGACACATCAGCAATACATATGCGGAGGCGGTGCTGCCTACAGATGTATACCACCTCATCAGACAACGCACCTGTTTGCGGGGAGGCATGTGTTGGAAACACACCGATGAGGGAGTTCGAATATGCGAAGGGTGTTTTCATACACTTCCGCCACGGGAAGCTGCGGAATACATAAGAGAGCCCGTGCATCTGCTAGTGGCGGGCTATGCACGGGCCCATGCCCTAGCCACCTGTAGGCTATGCCACAGCCGCATGTATTCGAGGGGTAATTTCGAGAATTGTGTAACATGCGTTACAGCAGTATTACATACCCCGCCCATGGCAATACCAGCGTGTCCAGTCATTGTATGTGATTATTAATATATTTTTTCCATTATAAACATATATGCAATAAAAAACAATTTATATACATGGTACTATGATCAATGTCACCACACCGCATCTCCCCCATCCCTCATCACACATCTCATTTCATTAACTTATATAAATTTTTTTGAAGCTTGCAAAACGTTAAAAAGATTCATAAGATGTATTCCGAAAGTTCATAATTTTATAAAATTGCTACGAACGAGGGGGAAAGAAATTAGATGTCTTTTGAAATCTATGTTTCTCTGCTCTACTTTCAAAGCAATATTTATCGGGCATGATTGCATACATTTTCCATAGTTTTACCAAACATCGTATAGCTAATTAACTTGTATAAATTGTTTTCGAAGCTTGCAAAAAAAACGTTTAAAAAAGATAAAAAATTTTAAGATGTATTGTGAAAGTTCATAATTCTATATAAAATTGCTACAAAGGAGGGGAAAGGAATTAGATCTCTTTTTAATGATGTAAATTGTTTTTAAAAAAATACATTTATTTCTGATTTTTTAACCACCAATTATATAATTTGAATACATTTTGTAATGCGCAAATCTTTCTTTTTTTGGAAAAAACAATCCTTTTCATGGATGCTACATCGAAATGTATTATCGCTATCAAGTTCTTCTAATTCAGACGTTATAGAAAGGGATTTAACGAGTTTGCGGTACCGTGAGGTGGTCAATCGTCATCGATATGTCGGTGGAAAAGCAACCAAAAATAATTTTTCCAGAACGATTTGAAATTTTTGAAATAATCACATGCCTTATCAGCGCTATAATCAAAGCAATTGTGGACAGCTATGTTTACAGTTTCTGCAGTCGGTTGACAATCAATTTAAGGACAGTCATTGCTCACCTTAACTCCAGTATCCGTTTGAACATGTCGCTGACGTTAACGCTCACCGGTCAAAGTAGCATTCTCGCAGTAAGCTATTTTCCAGCCATCGATTTGTGCAATGGTGATTACGAGCTCGGTCTTATGGACTTTGAGACTTATTACACTATACCGAATATAAATTTGTCGAATAATAAATTTTACTACGATAACGATGATAAGGAAATCATTATTCCCGAGGGATCTTATGAGCTGGACGACATTCTCATGTATTTGCAACGATCCCTTTCACAGGGTAATGAAGGGAACCCCCTCATGATGCTTAGAGCCAACAACAATACGACGAAGAGCGAAATCAAGTGTGATTACAGCATAAATTTTACCAAACCCAATACTATCGGCTCGTTGCTGGGGTTTTCGACGAATCGGGTGCTACAACCGCGGAAATGGCACGAATCGGATGCACCAATCAATATAATGAACGTAAATATTATTCGCATTGAATGCAACGTGACGGCTGGTGCTTACAGCAATAACAAGTGCGTGCACACGATACATGAGTTTTCGCCTACCGTTCCACCTGGATATAAGATATCGGAAAGACCAGCACAGATCATTTACCTCCCAATCACTGCGCGAAGCATTTCGGATTTAACGATTCGCGTTGCGGATCAAGACGGTCAATTGCTCGATTTTCGAGGGGAACAGATCACCGTTCGACTGCATGTACGGAGACAACGGCTGTAGTAGGAGATGCTTGTGCTGAACGAAGCGGAGCAGGTGAAACAGACAACACGTGAAAACAAAGAGAAGACAATTCAATCGTCGGCGCACCTCACTGTATCGAATATTGACTGTCTAAAACCATCAGGCGAGAAGGCAATTCGATCACCCGCGAAACTCACCGCATCGAATATTGAATTTCTGAAATCGTTGGGTTTTGTTGTACGAAATGGCTAATATCTTAAACATTGGAGGCAAACCGATCTTTGACGACAGCATCGTCAAGATGGAGACTCATACGTACAACCCATACGCCAACACAACGTTTGGACACAGCGATGAGATACGAATACCTATACAACAGCAGGATTTATGCACGTTGCCAAGCGAGAGCTTTCTATACGTTGAAGGAAGATTCACAGTAAGGAAGCCAAACAAGGAGTTGGAAGCATATCTCGGAAATAATTGTGTTGCGTTTATGTTTGATGAAATTCGATATGAACTCAATGGTGTGGAGATCGATCGTAACAGAAACGTTGGAATAACAAGTACCATCAAAACCTTCGTGTCCTCAACATTTGATAAATCGTTAATTTTACGGAATGCAGGATGGGTCACACAGTCAAACATACCGACAGGTTACTTTAACTTTTGCGTACCGCTAAACATGTTGTTGGGTTTTTGCGAAGATTACAAGCGTATAGTAATCAATGCTCGTCATGAGCTCATTCTTATACGCGCTCGCAGCGATAACAACAGCGTCGTTGCAAATTTCGCGCTGGAGCCAGAGATCGAATTACT